>NC_052056.1:78728457-78861189 GCF_903992535.2 Arvicola amphibius | reverse complement strand
CATACTCATGAATATCTTGCATATCACCATAGAACCTTCCCCTGGCATTGGATGGAGAAAATGACAGAGCCCCACATAGGAGCACCGGACTGAGCTCCCAAGGTCCCGATGAGGAGCAAAAGGAGGGAGATCATGAGCAAGGAAGTCAGGACCGTGAGGAGTGCATTTACCCATTGAGACGGTGGGACAGATCTAACGGGAGACCACCAAGTCCAGTTGGAATGGGACTGATGGAACAGGGGACCAAACCGGACTCTCTGAATGTGGCTGACAGTGGAGGAGGACTGAGAAACCAAGGACAACGGCAATGAACGTGAACTCTACAGCATGGACGGGCTCACTGTGAGCCTTGTCAGTTTGGTTGCTCACCTTCCTGGACTTAGAGGGAGCTGGGCGGACCTTGGACTTAACATAGTGAAGGGAACCCTGATGGCTCTTTGTCTTGGAGAGGGGTGGAGTGGGGGTATGGGTGGAAGGGAGGGGAGGGAAGGGGGAGGAGGAGGGAAGGAGATGGAAATCTCTAATAAAAAAAAAGAAGATGAACCCAAATAAAACATACAGTTATCCTCCTGGATGTTTGAAGTACATAAGATTGCCGGGCATAAATTGGGAACTTGGGGGTGGGGTGGGATGGGGGCAAGGGGAGATGGGGAGAGAAAAGCATGAAGGGGAGGATGGGGAGAGCTTGGGGCAAGGGGATGCTTGGGATATAGGAATGGTGGACATGGGAGCAGGGAAGCATATATCTTAATTAAGTGAGCCATCTGAGGGTTGTCAAGAGACTTGACTCTAGAGGGGTTCCCAGGTGTCCAGGAAGATGCCCCCAGCTAGTTCCTTGGGCAGCTGTGGAGAGGGAGCTGAAAAAGGCCAGATCCTATAACCATACTCATGAATATCTTGCATATCACCATAGAACCTTCACCTGGCGATGGATGGAGATAGAGACAGAGCCCCACATTGGAGCACTGGACTGAGCCCCCAAGGTCCTGATGAGGAGCAGAAGGAGAGAGATCATGAGAAAGAAAGTCAGAACCGTGAGGGATGCATTCACCCACTGAGACGGCGGGACAGAACTAACGGGAGATCACCAAGTCCAGTTGGAATGGGACTGATGGAACATCTGACCAAATCGGACTCTCTGAAAGTGGCTGATGGTGGAGGCTGACCGAGAAGCCAAAGACAATGGCGATGGGCTTGGTCTCTACGACAAGGACGGGCTCTGTGTGAGCCTTGTCAGTTTGGTTGCTCACCTTCCTGGACCTGGAGGGAGTTGGGAGGACCTTGGACTCAACATAGTGTAGATCAGAACCCTGATGGCTCTTTGGCCTGGAGAGGGAGGGAGTGGGGATATGGTTGGAGGGGAGGGGAGGGAAGGGGGAGGAGGAGGAGGAGAGAAGATGGCAATTTTTAATAAAAAATAAATAAACTGGAAAAAAATCAATAAACTTCAAATATCATGTGATAGTAAAATTATTCTGGACGTGAATATCAGAATACCTGGACTTGAACTGTAGTCTCATGTGCTGATTAACATATGATCATCCTTTATGGCTTTGTTTAAAAGATAGAGATGAATATAGCTCCAGAGGCTGGGAAGAGCAAATACCATAACAAAGCTTTGTACATGGTTTAATACCATTAGTAACGTTTATTTAAATATATACAAAAGTGTAGTAGAATAAAGCATGGAAGAATATACTACATTATTAACATTTAAAAAGGAGAGCATAGTAAAAGAGTCTCTTTGTATTATGGGTTTCACTAACAAGTCAGTGAAACAGAGTGATCCTCTTTATTGAAGTGTTCACTTTACTGTGTGCTGTAATGTATTGCTGCAATGATAATTATTAATGCAATTTTGAAGCCACTTTGGGTATTACTTCCATGGTCCCTGTCTCTAAGATTATTTTCAAATGATTCAGGGCAGCGTTGTATGACTTGTAATCTCAATCACAATTCGAGCCATCTCATTTTCTATTGATAAGACCAAGGGGTTTCTGCTAAGAAAACAATTTATATTTCCTTAGCAAAAGGTGGGACTCTGCCGGCTTTCTGTCTATGTCAAATAAGAAGTCATGCCACTGGGGAAGAGAGAGAGGAGGGCTCTTTCTGAATTTCTCTCTTGCTCATATAAACTTAATCAAGACTCGCAATTAATTTTTGAAATTGTTCTGTATTGACCCTGGTGTTTGAAGCTTTATTTTCTGCTTCTGGGTCCCATCAGTAAAATCTACATATCTCCCTGTTAGTGGAGCAGCTGGTTTTTAAAATCTGATGTCTTGTAGCTCTTATTTACAATCCTAATCACATCATTGATTTCAGTAATCTTTTAGAAAGAGTGGTTATTAATGTTGTCAAAGGCAGAAATTGGGATTCAGTGGGTTTTTCTTTAAGTTTCTTTTTCTTTCTTTCTTCTTTTTAAAATGATACTAGATAATTAAGATGATGCTTAGTAATATGACTTGAGAGGCCTCTGGGTGATTAGCAGTGGCCTTTGGTTAAGTATGCAGCCCAGCATAGGTTATTTCACTGACAATATGCAGCACCAAGAAAGACAAACTCTAAAGTTACAAACGGCTAAATGAAAGTGCTGCAGGTAACTCTCACCACAGCTCTGATGTCCCCAACAGTCTCAACATGCTAGTACCATGTGAAAGTTTATCTGATTCTTAAGGGAATTTGAGGCACTTCATGAAATGTGTTTTCTTCACAGAGTTCCCCCAACACACACACACACACACACACACACACACACACACACACACACATACACACACACACACACACAGAGAGAGGGGGGGGGCTAAGCTGTATGAACATTTCATTAATTTACATGAATCTCCAAACACAATTTTCTAGCATAAAAAAGATAGAATATAAAAAAAAGATAGGATAAAAAGAACACGGAGAGGCCAAGAGACATTTAGAAATCAGACTCTTTGATATTCAGTACAACGAGGGAAAGGGGTGAGTGATTCTGATTTTTCAGAAAAGGGTCAGGTGGCAATTCTAAGTCAGATCTGTTGCCTTGCCTTGAGAAGATGGTGGGACAATATAAGTGTTCAAAAGGCTGTCCGCTTCCTCTAAAAACAATGTAAGGACCTGAAAAAAAATGCTTGTTTGGTGTTCATTACTCCCCCTCCCCAAACCAAGGCAAATTATACACTTCTATATATTTGGCACCACTATCAAAAGCCATTGCCTAATTTAAAAATACCCCTGATAAATTTCTCTTATAGTAAAGAGGGTATAGTATCTGAACTGAAAAGGTATTATTAGAAAATGATATCTGGAGCATTAGGATGTATAATTCATGTTGCTTTCATTTGCTCAGACCATTGTAAAAATCCAGAAATCATTTTCTTGCTCATGTATTGCTTAAGTGTAATTTGTCATTTTACATTAGAGGCCTGCTTCAGCCCATCCAGTGCTTTTAGTTCACTGTTTAGCATTTAACAAAATACTGGCCCTATTGGATGAATGGGAAGATACTGTAGTGTGAAGCCAACCAGTATTTACTAGGTTAAACAAAGTGCAGACGTACATTTCTGCTTTGATTATCAGGAGAGTAGAACTTAGAGGAATACCTGGCATTCCTAGTCTGAAGAATAAGGACTAACTGATTTGTTTTCTGTTGCATTCAAAGCCTTCCACAGTTACTAGTCACTCAAATAAGTCTAGTAAAATACGGTAAAAATCTTTCCCCAAACTCTGATCCACACCCACCCTTTGCTACAAGGAAGTCGAGGTAGTATTGTGTTTGTGAGCTTAGCTCTGAAGACTTGCTCGCCCTCCTTTTAAGTTGTGTAAAGCAAGTGCATAAGAACCTATTTCTTGGATATCTCTAAAATGTGCAACTGTGCCAGGCCCTTGGCATTTATCCTCTGGGTTGGCCTTCTTAGGAGTGGCACATGCAGGGAAGCATCCAGCTCAATCCTGGTGTTACTCAGCATTTGAAACCATCCTTATTGGTGCATTTCAAACCATTCCTTCCAAATCTTACAAAATGACAAGACTCCATCCCTCAAAGTTCTGAGCACAGTGCAGTAATAAGAGGATTTTAAAACCGATTGTTTTGGAGTCACATTAAATCAGAGCAAACCCTCATTTATCTAAAAGCTGGTTAACAGACCTGTCTGTCCCGCCCTCTCCAGCAAGAGGTAGTAGAGAAAAGGGCAATCCTATTATTTAGTTACCATGCTCTTGCTGCCTTCTTATTTCTGCCTCCTTTAGGCAGAAATTATGTATGTAATGCATTATCCCATTCATAAATAAACCAAGATTTTCATGAAAACTGATTTTTATAATCTCTTTCCAAATGATTATTAAACACTCCGTCCAGTCCTGGCATGCAGTTTGCTGTGGCACAGAGAGCAGGAGCTGCTTGGGTGCAGAGGCCAAGAGAGGAAGATTGCAAGATTACATGCACACATTTGCTTCTCCCACAGTACATCGGTAAAGCATAGTTCAGGGACAAAGTACACTGTAAGCTCCATTCCTCAAAGAAGCCACCTCCTTTCCCCGACCGCGGTGTCTATAGTTGTGACCTCACTAAATACCGAGACAAACTAGGGTGGGGGTAAGATTACGAGAGGTAGAGGGGGAAGGTATCTGCTTAGTTACTACTAAGACAGAAAACATACATGTTAGGCTCAAAAGGCAGCTTCGAAAGGACAATTTTAAGTACTGTTTTTGAGGTAAAAACCACAGGATTGGCTTCTTTTCAAGACTTTACTACAATGCCCACCTGCAAATATTGGATGCGAACAAACTGCTCTTGCAATCTTCCTTGGATGGAGTTTTCTCAGGGAAAGCAGAGGGTCTGGATCGTTTTTATTTGACTACGAAGACTCTATTGTCACCCCTTTGGTCCAAGTGCTGACTAAAAGCCAGCGAGGCCAGGGCTGTGGAGGAGCCTGGCTTTGCATTGCTGGCTTGGACTCCAGCCTCTGTGACCTGCGAAATCCAGCAGAGCCCCCAACAGGCAAGCCCTTCCGAAGGCGGGCTCCAACAGAATTTATCTCACTTGCATTATGCCGCTTTCGCCGCTAGGGGACGCCTGCAACCCACGTTTCTGGAGAAGGTCTCCATTCAGACACACAGCTGCCACCAAAAGAAAAAAAAAAAAAAGCAGCTCAAGTGTTAGAGTGGATGCACTGATTATTTACAGGGAAATCTGGCCATCTCTCCACGTTCTCATCCCCACCTCGGGAAGATCGCTGGCTTTCTGCAAACGCCCTAAGTCAGCTCAAACTTCAAGCTCCTTCCTGAGAGGTAAGCCCTCTCCCCCAGCACATTTGCTTCTGCACTGTCATTCCGCAGCACGTCTCTCCCACGTAAACATGCACACACACACAAGTGTTCCGCAAGTAAAAATAAACATATTAAAACATTGCCGTCATGTTTTATTATTAATAATAATAATAATAATAATAATAAAGATATTATTATGAGATTTCACTTTAGGATAGAAACTAAAGTGGAGATATACTCTTATATTATCATATGCACAGTCATAGATGTCACCATTATCTTTTTTTTTACTATCTCATTCTTTGCTTGTGATGCCACTTCTAATATGTAAGGCTTGTCATGTATTCAATTACCATGCACTACTGGGTCTGGTACTAGGTTCTATTTTTTACTCAATGGACTGGGTCTTCATTCTATTGATAAACAACTTTGTTACTGATTTCTTTGCATGAGTATGTTATGGTAAAAGAGGATATCCCTCAGAACCTTGTGCATGCTGGATGCACTAGCTAATTTCCTCTTCATTGTGGTAAAATGCCTGACTGGAGCAGATTAAGGAAGACAGAAAGGATATATTTTGGGTGATGATTCAGAAGATACAATCATGGCAAGGAAGGCATGGTGGCTGCCATGAAAGCAGCTTGGACCTTGGAGGATCTGGAACCAGAGGGAGAGAGCTAAGCCAGAACTAGACACTCTATGACACTCAAATGCTGGCATCCATAAGTGTCTGTCTGCCAACTTCCAATAGATTCCAACCTCCCAAAGCAGCACTTCCATCTAGGGACTAAGGGCTTGAACATGCGAATTGGGAGGGCACATTTCATTTCCAAACCAGAAGATGAGGTAAGTAATTCTCTGCTCCTTTGGCAATTTGAGGCAGAATCTTAGATACCTCAAGCTGGCTTTGTATCAAGACTCATCCTTCACTTACCGAATTCCAGAAGAGCTAGTGTCCACCAGCAATGCTCAACACCTTCAAATTTCTATTTAAGTGCCAGGTGGTTGTGGCGCATGCCTTTAATCCCAGCACTCAGGAGGCAGAGGCAGGTGGATCTCTGTGAGTTCAAGGCCAGCCTGGTCTACAAGAGCTAGTTCCAGGACAGGCTCCAAAGCTACAGAGAAACCTAGTCTCAAAAATCCAAAAAAGGTCTGTTTTAAAAAAAATCTAGTATATCAATAACCTTCTGAGGGCCAAAATGTAAATGCTTTGAAAAGCCTTCTTGAGATTTCGATTAGATATTTATTCTACAAAAAACCTGAGTTAGGTAAGAGTTGACATTATTAAACCAGAACATATTGCATTAAAAAATAGTACAGATGGTCTTTGACACTGAATTCTATAAATAAACTTTTATTATACAGTGCAAGACCTGCATGGTGTACAGAAATATTAATTTTTAAGGCTGAATTGCACCCTAATTTATCTTTCCTTCAAACTACATTCATGAGCATATTTCTCTCCATTTATATCAAGACAGAAAGTAACAGAAAAATTTATCCACATCCTTCAGCAAGCTACAGGGGATGTTTATGGAAAGAGACTAGAGGGAATTCTCAGCATCTTTTCCAAATATTTTATTTTATTTTATTTTTTATTAAAAATTTCCATCTTCTCCCCTCCTCCTCCTCCTTCCCTCCCTTCCCCTTCCTTCCACCCATACGCCCACTCCCTCCCTCTCCAGGCCAAAAAGCCATCAGGGTTCCCTCCACTATGTTAAGTCCAAGGTCCTCCCAACTCCCCGTAAGTCCAGGAAGGTGAGCAACCAAACTGACAAGGCTCACAGTGAGCCTGTCCATGCTGTAGAGTCCAAGCCCATCGCCATTGTACTTGGTTTCTCAGTCAGACTCCACCGTCAGCCACATTCAGAGAGTCTGGTTTGGTCCCCTGTTCCATCAGTCCCATTCCAACTGGACTTGGTGGTCTCCCGTTAGATCTGTTCCACCGTCTTAATGGGTAAACGACTCCTCACGGTCCTGACTTCCTTGCTCATGATCTCCCTCCTTTTGCTACTCATCAGGACCTTGGGAGCTCAGTCCGGTGCTCCTGTGTGGGGCTCTGTCATTTTCTCCATCCAATGCCAGGTGAAGGTTCTATGGTGATATGCAAGATATTCATGAGTATGGCAATAGGATCTGTACATTTCTGGCTCCCTCTCCTCAGCTGCCCAAGGAACTAGCTGGGGGCATCTTCCTGGATACCTGGGAACCCCTCTAGAGTCAAGTCTCTGCTAACCCTAGAATGGCTCCCTTAATTAAGATATATACTTCCCTGTTCCCACATCCACCCTTCCTATATCCCAACCATCCAATTGCCCCAAGCTCTCCCCATCCTCCATTTCACACTATTCTTTCTCCATACCCCCATCCCCCCTCCCACCCACCCCGAAGTTCCCAATTTTTGCCCGGCAATCTTGTCTATTCCAATATCCAGGAGGATAACTTTATGTTTTTCTTTGGATTCACCTTCTTATTTAGCTTCTCTAGGATCACGAATTATAGGCTCAATGTCCTTTATTTATGGCTAGAAACCAATTATGAGTGAGTACATCCCATGTTCATCATTTTGGGCCTGGGTTGCCATACTCAGGATGGTGTTTTCTATTTCCATCCATTTGCATGCAAAATTCAAGATGTCATTGTTTTTTAACGCCGAGTAGACTCTAATATGTATATATTCCACACTTTCTTCATCCATTCTTCCACTGAAGGGCATCTAGGTTGTCTCCAGGTTCTGGCTATTACAAATAATGCTGCTATAAACATAGTTGAACAAATGCTTTTGTAATATGATTGGGCCTCTCTTGGGTAAATCCCCAAAAGTGGGATTGCTAGGTCCTGGGGTAGGTTGATCCCGAATTTCCTGAGAAACCGCCACATTGCATTCCAAAGTGGTTGCACAAGTTTGCATTCCCACCAGCAATGGATGAGAGTACTCCTTACCCCATAACCTCTCCAGCACAGGCTATCATTGGTGTTTCTGATTTTAGCCAATCTGACAGGTGTAAGATGGTATCTCAAAGTTGTTTTGATTTGCATTTCCCTGATAGCTAAGGAGGTTGAGCATGACCTTAAATGTCTTTTGGCCATTTGAACTTCTCTTGAGAATTCTCTGTTCAGTTCGGTGCCCCATTTTTTAATTGGGTTAATTAGCATTTTAAAGTCTAGTCTCTTGAGTTCCTTATATATTTTGGAGATCAGACCTTTGTCTGTTGTGGGGTGGGTGAAGATCTTTTCCCAGTCAGTAGGCTGCCTTTGTGTCTTAGTGAGAGTGTCCTTGGCTTTACAGAAGCTGCTCAGCTTCAGGAGGTCCCATTTATTCAATGTTGCCCTTAATGTCTGTGCTGCTGGGGCTATACGTAGGAAGCAGTCTCCTGTGCCCAAATTTTGTAGAGTACTTCCCACTTTCTCCTCTAACAGGTTCACTGTGTTCAGATTGATATTGAGGTCCTTAATCCATTTGTATTTGAGTTTTGTGCATGGTGATAGATATGGATCTACTTTCATTCTTCTACAGGTTGACATCCAGTTATTCCAAAACCATTTATTGAAGAGGCTTTCTTTCTTCCATTGTGTACTTTTAGCACCTTTATTGAAAATCAGGTGTTCATAGATTTGTGGGTTAAGATCTGGGTCTTCTATTCGATTCCATTGGTGGACTTCTCTGTTTTTATGCCAATACCAAGCTGTTTTCAATACTATAGCTCTGTAATAGAGTTTGAAGTCAGGGATGGTAATGCCTCCAGAAGTTCCTTTATTGCATGAGATTGTTTTGGCTATCCTGGGTTTCTTGTTTTTTCATATAAAGTTGATTATTGTCCTCTCAAGATCTGTGAAGAATTTTGATGGAACCTTGGTGGGGATTGCATTGAATCTATAGATTACCTTTGATAGAATTTCCATTTTTACTATGTTGATCCTCCCAATCCAAGAGCAAGAAAGATCTTTCCATTTTCCGGTATCCTCTTCAATTTCTTTCTTCAAAGACTTAAAGATCTTGTCAAATAGATCTTTCACTTCCTTGGTTAGAGTTACCCCAAGATATTTTATGCTATTTGTGGCTATTATGAAAGGTGATGCTTCTCTGATTCCCTTCTCTGCTTCTTATCCTTTGTATATAGGAGGGCAACTGATTTTTTGGAGTTGATCTTTGTATCCGGCCACATTACTAAAGCAGTTTATCAGCTGGAGGAGTTCTTTGGTGGAGTTTTTGGGGTCGCTTATGTACACTATCATATCATCTGCAAATAACGAAAGTTTAACTTCTTCCTTTCCAATTCTGATTCCGTTGATCCCCTTGTGTTGTCTTATTGCTATTGCTAGAACTTCAAGCACTATATTGAAGAGATAAGGAGAGAGTGGACAGCCTTGTCGTGTTCCTGAATTTAGTGGGATGGCCTTGAGTTTCTCTCCATTTAATTTGATGTTAGCTGTCAGCTTGCTGTAAATAGCCTTAATTATATTTAGGAATGACCCCTGTATCCCTAATCTCTCCAAGACCTTTAGCATAAAGGGGTGTTGAATTTTGTCAAATGCTTTTTCAGCATCTAATGAGATGATCATATGGTTTTTATCCTTCAGTTTATTTATATGATAGATTACATTGATAGATTTTCGTATGTTGAACCAGCCTTGCATCTCTGGGATGAAGCCTACTTGATCGTAGTGGATAATTTTTCTGATGTGTTCTTGGATTCGGTTTGCCAGTATTTTATTGAGAATTTTTGCATCGATGTTTATGAGTGAGATTGACCTGTAATTCTCTTTCTTGGTTGGGTCTTTGTGTGGTTTAGTTATCAGGGTAATTGTAGCTTCATAAAGGAATTTGGCAATGACTGTTCTGTTTTTATATTATGAAATACCTTAAGGAGTATAGGTATTAGGTCTTCTTGGAAGTTCTGGTAGAATTCTTCATTGAAACCATCTGGTCCTGGGCTTTTTTTCATAGGGAGGTTTCTGATAACAGTTTCTAATTCTTCGTGACTAACAGGAGTATTTAGATTGTTCAGCTGGTCCTGGTTTAACTTTGATATATGGTACTTATCTAAAAAAGTGTCCATTTCTTTTACATTTTCCAATTTTGTGGCATACAGGCTTTTGTAGTAAGATCTAATGATTCTCTGAATTTCCTCTGTGTCTGTGGTTATGTCCACCTTTTCATTTCTAATCTCATTAAATTGTTTGTTCTCTCACTGCCATTTGATTAGTTTGGCTAGGGGTTTGTCAATCTTGTTGATTTTCTCCAAGAACCCGCTTTTTGTTTCAGTGATTCTTTGGATTGTTTTCTGTGTTTCTATTTTGTTGATTTCTGCCCTCAGTTTGATTATTTCCAGTCTTCTACTCCTCCTAGGTGATGCTGCTTTTTTCTTTTCTAGAGCTTTCAGGTGTGCTGTTAAGTCTCCATTGTGTGCTTTCTCCGTTTTGTTTAAGTGGGCACTTAATGTTATGAACTCTCCTCTTAGCACTGCTTTCATAGTGTCCCATAGGTTTGAGTATGTTGTGTTTTATTTTCATTAAAATCAAGGAAGACTTTAATTTCTTTCTTTATTTCTTTCTTGACCCAGGTATGGTTCAGTAGTTGACTGTTCAGTTTCCATTAGTTTGTAGGCTTTCTGGGGGTATCATTGTTGTTGAATTCTAATTTTAATCCATGGTGATCCGATAAGACACAGGTGGTTACTAATTTTTTTTTTGTAACTGTGGAAGTTTGCTTTGTTACTGAGTATGTGGTCAATTTTTGAAAAGGTTCCATGAGCAGCAGAGAAGAAGGTATATTCTTTCCTATTTGGGTAGAATGTTCTATAGATGTCTGTTCAGTCCATTTGGTTCATTACCTCCATTAAGTCTTTCAATTCTCTGTTAGGTTTCTGTCTGATTAACCTGTCCATTGGTGAGAGAGGAGTGTTGAAGTCTCCTACCATTATTGTGTGTGGTTTGCTGGCTGCCTTGAGTTCTAGAAGTGTTTCTTTTACATAAGTGGGAGCTTTTATATTAGGGGCATAGATATTCAGGATTGAGACTTCATTCTGAAGGATTTTTCCTGTTGTGAGTATAAAGTGTCCCTTTCCATGTCTTCTGATTGATTTTAGTTTGAAGTCAACTTTGTTAGAAATTAGAATGGCCACACCCGCTTGTTTCTTAGGTCCATTTGCTTGATAAACCTTTTCCCAACCCTTTACTCTGAGTAGGTGTCTGTCTTTGTGGTTGACGTGTGTTTCTTGTAAACAGCAGAATGTTGGATCCTGTTTTCGTATCCAATCTCTTAGCCTGTGCCTTTTTATAGGTGTATTGAGTCCATTGATATTAATGACCAGTGGTTGTTAACTCCGGTTGTCATTTTTTATTTGGTAATAGAGATTGTGTGTTTCCTTCTTTGAGATGTGCTGGTGAAGGATGGCTAGATGTCTGAGTTATTTTGGGCAATGCTGGACTCCTTTGTGAATTTCCTTCTATTACTTTCTGCAAGGCTGGATTTACGGCTACGTATTATTTAAATTCGTTTTTATATTGGAATATTTTGTTTTTTCCATTTATAGTGAACGAAAGCTTGGCTGGTTATAGTAATCTGGGTTGCATCCATGGTTTCTTAGTTTCTGCAAAATATCAATCCAGGATCTTCTGGCTTTCATGGTTTCCATAGAGAAGTCAGATGTTAGTCTGATAGGTTTACCTTTATATGTTACTTGACCTTTTTCCTTTGCAGCTCTTAATATTCTTTCTTTATTCTGTATGTTTTGTGTTTTGATTATAATATGGCGAGGGGATTTTTTTTTGATCCAGTCTATTTGGTGTTCTGTAAGCTTCTTGAACCTTAATAGGAATATCTTTCTTTAGGTTTGGGAAGTTTTCTTCTATAATTTTATTAAATATATTTTCTGGACCATTGAGCTGTAATTCTTCTCCTTCTTCTACACCTATTATTCTTAGGTTTGGTCTTTTTATTGTGTCCCAGATTTCCTGAATGTTTTGTGATGAGAATTTGTTGGATTTGCTGTTTTCTTTGATCAGTGCATTTATTTTCCCTATGGTATCTTCAGAATCTGAGATTCTTTCTTCTATCTCTTGTATTCTGTTGGTTATGCTTGTTTCTGTAGTCTCTGTTCGTTTACATAGATTTTCCATATCCAGCTGGCCCTCGGGTTGTGTTTTCTTTCTTGCCTCCATTTCAGTTTTTAAGTTTTGTACTGTTTCCATTATCTGTTTGATTGTTTTTTCTTGGTTTCCTAGGATATCATTTACGGATTTACTCAATTCTTCAAACTTTTTGTTATTCTTCTCGTCCATTTCTTTAAGAGAGTGTTTCATTTCCTGTTTAAGGGACTCTATTACTTTCACAAAGTCAGTTTTTTCTACTTCTTCTTGATTAGTGTGTTCAAGTCCTCCTGTTGTAAATTCGCTGGGTTCTGGTGCTTTCATGGTGTTTTTCAAATTGTTGGAGGAATTCTTGCATTGGCGCCTTCCCATTTCTTCCTCTGAATAATCCCCTATGTGTCTTCCTTTAGAAGTTCAATTCTCCTTGCTGGCCAGGCAGCTCACAGGTAAAAGGCCTATCTTGCTGCAGGCAGGCTATTGAAACAGAGGACCTCCCACCCATCTGGGTGCACTCAATTCCTGGTCCTGGCCCCCAAACAGGCTGCGCTGTGGGATTTTGTGGCCCCTGAGATGTGAGGATGAAGCCGGGGGAGGGGGGGTGCAAGCTGGGAAGTGACAGGAAGAGAGAGGCAGTATCCGGGGAGAATAACCCCTGCAGGAAGACCAGGAAGTGTAGGGGTGTGGGGAATGTCCCTGGTCCCTCTCCGGGTGGCTGCCACGGTTCAGGCACTCACCCCAATGAATGATGGATCTTCTGGTAGACAGTCAGGTCTCCTTGCTGGCCAAGCTGCTCGCTGACAAAGGGTCTACCTTCCTGCAAGCAGACTATTGAAATAGAGGACCTCCCACCCACCTGGGTGCACTCAATTCCCGGTCCCGGCGCCCAAACAGGCTGTGCTGTGGGATTTTGTGGCCCAGGTGATCAGAAGATGAAGGAGGGGGGGTTCTGGGTGCAAGCTGGGAAGGGACAGCTTTCCAATTATCTTAAGCTTGGAATATAAATTGACCTAAGTAAACACTTAATTCCTGGGGGAGCCAGGCAATGAGCCAGATCTCTATTTTATACCATCCATTAACAGTTCATTGTTAGTAGCATATAGGCTTCTTGAAGTTCTCTGTTTAAAGCTTTAACTTCAATCTCAAAAACATATGGTTTGTTTTGATTTCAGTTTGGGTTTGGGTTTTTGTTCTTGTTTGCTTGTTTGTTTTCAGTCTGACACTGATGTCCATTTATTTATGAGATCAGCTGTGTCTGTCTTCTAACTTTGTTGGTGGAATGTGAGAGGGAGCAGGCTCAGTGTTACCCAGAAGATAAGTAAGTGTCCCAAAGGAAATAACAGAATAGGAATTAACCTGTGCTCTTAGAGTCAAAATAAAATGTCACAATGCCATCTCCACAAATCCCATTACAGTGAATTGTGGATTTATAAAGTATTCCATCCTGAGCAATCAGGAGGCATTTTTTTTTTGCTATTTTGTTGCTTCGTTATGTGTTATGCACTGTGTGTATACAAACTTTTGTGTTTGTGTACACATTTGGAGGAAAGAGGTCTGTGTCGGTTTCTTCCTTAATCTCCCTCCACCTTATTTTTAAGTCTCTCACTGAACTTGAAGCTCACTCACCAGTTTAGCTGGACTGGCCAGTCAGCAATCCTCCAAGGTCCTCCTGAGTCAGTTACCTCAATCCTGGGATTAGAGGTACACACCAGGCTTTTTATGTGGTTGTCTGAGACCCGAACTTAGGTGTTCGTTCTCATGTGACAAGCACTATACCATCTGGGCTGTGCCCCCATCCCTGCAATTGTGTTTTCACCATGATTATTATGATGGAATAAAATCTCTCCCTGACAGCATACTGTGGAAAAATTGTGAAAATGTTATTAAGGGATCTCTAGAAATTTATTGCATTAAAAAATAGTACAGATGGTCTTTGACACTGAATTCTATAAATAAACTTTTATTATACAGTTCAAGACCTGCATGGTGTACAGAAATATTAATTTTTAAGGCTAAATTGCACCCTAATTTATCTTTCCTTCAAACTACATTCATGAGCATATTTCTCTCCATTTCCTATGGAGGAAGAAGTTTCATATTTCATCTTTTGAAATAAATTGGTTCCCTTAATTTGCTTTTCAGTTGGTAGTGACAGATTATTATGAACTTGATCACACCTACCCTGGGCTGGCTTTCAATTATAACATTTCAAGGGACACAGACAAGATTTTTCCCCCTCTCCCAAGGCAATTTAAGAAGACAAATGCTTGGAAAAGAGTTCACTCGTTTTATAGAGAAATGACAACATCTTTTCATTTAAATTACAGCAGTCTGTATGTTTTTAAAGCTTTAATAAACAAAGCTATGTCTCAGAATGCTGTGATAATATAACATAGACAAAGAGTACACGAAGCTGAATGAAAGAGAGCTTTGCCCTCTTAGTGAACAGCTAGCAAGTGAATGAAATTGTAATAAAATACAAAAGGAAATTATGACTCAGAGGAATGCTTATTATTCTGTTCTAGGTTATTGATATTCGAGGCTTTAGATTTATTTTCTTGATATGAATGGAGCCCAAATGTTACGGGGAAATTTTACAGTCTGGAGGAAAATGATTGTAGGCTAAAAATTTAAAGCTTCTGCCTACCCACTACCACATTGCCCCTCTTACTTATTAAATGTATTTGTTGACCTTTCTTTAATGGGTATGTTTTAGGCAGTGGGAAAAACCTAAGACCCCCAACCAGAAGCAAAGCCACTAAATAAATGTTGGGGAACACCAGGGCAGATGCAATGAACATGCTTTGTTGGCTTTACATCTTCACATTCTGCTCAGGCTCCCATGGGGAGGCTGTAGGCTTAAAGGCAACTCCCAGAAGCCCCTGGTAAGTATGAGAAACCACATCTATCTCCCGTGATTTATGCCAAACCCTGTTCTCCAGTTCCTGGCCTCACATAGTCCAAGACTAAAGGGAACTCTGCATTCTCATCCACACTTCTTCCATTGGGCATATGCCCAGGAGAGGTATAGCTGAGTCATATGATGGCTCTATTTTAGCCTATTTTGAAAAACACATTGTCAATATCAGCTCAACAGCTCACAATAAAAGCAAGAATAGTGAAATTCTATGCAAAAACAAGTCTGCTAATCGCCATCATTCCTTGGAAAGAAGCCAGGGCAGATAAACACGTGATCATTGTTTACAAGCTATGGACAAAACAATTACTCGACAGTCCAGCTTCCCAAGAAATGCTTATTCATAACAGTGAATCCCTATGGGAGAGTGAAAAGGCAAAACCTGGCTGCAGACTCACGTGACTACAGGAGTGCTTTCACTTCTTCTGAAAGCTCCCTAGCATTGACCCGAGTAGAGGCAGGAAGATGAGGATCAAGCTATCCTAGGCTTAGAGTATATGAAACTAGTCAGGCCTATATGAGATGTGAAGAGGTGTGTGGAGAGGGAAGGGGATGGGGGGAGAAAGTGGCATGAAGACAAAAGGAGCAGAGGGGGATCGAGAGAAGGAAATATATCTCCCCAGAGGCTAGAAAGTCTAAGACCCATTTGATTTGGCATGTGATAAGAAAGAACCCCTTTCATGTTCATATAAAGTATGGGTGCCAGACAAGTACTCAGAGGACAGAGTAATCAAAATCTTGGGGGCAAATGAGTCCATGACTACATGGAGTTTTCAGGGAAGAGTGTGTTCTGGCATTTTTAGCATATTGCATATGTGGGAAGCAGCAGTAGGATATGATGCTGTGGCAATTTCAATGAGTCTAATTAGGTATGAAGGAGAAAAGAGAAATTTTCTGCAGAAATAATGTTGATGGAGGACTCTCATTGGTTAATAAAAAACTGCCTTGGCTTTTTGATAGGGCAGGATTTAGATAGGTGGAGTAGACAAAACAGAATGCTGGGAAGAAGGGAAGTTAGGCAATCGCCTTGCCTCTCCTCTCTGGGGGAGACACGATGGAGCCAGCCGCCAGGTCAGACATGCTGTGTCTGTTCTGTCTGCACATGGTAGAAATAAACTTTATGGTCCTTAGCACACTTCCACACATAATAGGTTTCCATCTTGCAGAAAGGTCCTAGAATTTACTGGACTCCCAAATCATAATCGACATTTCCTAATAAGAACTCTTAACTTCTTTCACTCGATTGATATTTATACCCACATTATATCTACACCCACTGCTCTCTGTCTAGAGCTAGCCCAAAGACATTGCTTATCTGTAGAGTTATACAAATGCCTAGAACCATCTTGCTTACCTATTATCTAGGCAGTGTTTATTTGCTTTAATATACTTCTAAACAATGTAAACTCTCTCTCCCTTTTTTATTGTTAGTGTCCAGTAATATTTATATACCATGTGCTTAGGTGTCAACCAACAAATCACTAGCTGTACCCTTCAATGTATATTTTTACTGTTTTATGTGTTTTTGTACTGAGTGGCTTAAATGATAAAATCTAAGAAATATGTAAGGCAGAGTGTGATGTCTCTCACTCCAGCCCCTCTCTCCCACCCTACCCACTCTCTCCCCATTACACACATATACACACACACATACACACACACACACACTCACTCGCTCATAAACATTAATAGTCACCCACAAATATGCTTTATGAGCCTTCCTGAGAACCCTTCTACAGAACTTTTGCAAAGTCACCTGGTTAATCTCTTAATTAATCTCTCTGTAAACAAAACTGCTGTAAACTGCTCAGTGGCTGACCCCAAGTGAGCCTCTGGCAGGATATTGTGGACTTGATATATACCAAAAGATGTGCCTTCCTTTGCTCATAGGTACACTGCATGCTTTACCCTGTACTCACTGAACCCTGCTCAGTGTGTGTGTGTGTGTGTGTATTTCCCCTTTCCTTCATTGTAAACAAAAGCTATAAAGAGGCTTTGAAGAGCTTAAATTCCAGGGTCATAGAACTGTGCAAGCTAAGAGAATCTAAGCTCACCTAGAATTAGCCTCTAAAATATTGATTTCCTAGGATCTCTTCCTCTTGTGTGGGGTGGCTATATCTGCTCAGAAGTTATTGGTAAAACCAACCTTTCTCCAGTACCTCTGAGTGTGACTTTCTTGAAAACACTCACTGTAGATGTGATGTTAGGATAGTGTCAATTGTATCCTTAATCCAATACTGCTAGTTCTATGCAGGAAGGACCACACAACAGGTGAAATGTACACACTGAAGGTCATTCAGAAGTATTAACAGTTCTCCATCACAGGACTGATTAGCTACTGAAGAAATAAGTTGCTCTGAGCCAAGAACCCTGTTGGTTTGAGTCTTCTCTGTATATTTTTTGTCCTTTTTTTCACTAATCTAGCAGCTAGAGACCCTGGAAGGTAGCATGTTCATGCACTTCCCTGGCTCCAGAATCATGAAATACATCAACTTCTTTGTGTATAAATGGTCATCTCTCTGGTATTCCTTATAACGTGAAAGTAGAGATATTTATATCATAGCCCAGCTGGTTTTGTGTTTACTATCCAACTCAGACAGGCCTCAAACTCACAGCAATTGTCCTGTTTCAGGCCCCAAGTTTCTAGATTACAATGGTGCACCATCACATCTGGCTTTGTATTTTACATTTTTCATGATTTTCTTTCAGGACCTATGAGAAACCCAGAAATTCTAAAAGCATACAACCACGCTTCTCACTCTATATGTTATCAAAGCCCAAAAACACATCAGTGGAAGCCAGCACACATCAGTAGTGCATGGCACACATGTGTGCACATTAGCAGAGGTAAGAACACATTTTCAGGTCCCTGAACATATCAGCAGAGGCCAGTACTCATAAACACTGCTGTCTACAACATTGCATGCTTTGTGGGTGGTAATGTATTTTGATTTACTTGAAACTACAAAGAGTTTTCAAGATCCGGGTGGTGGTGGCACACACCTTTAATCCCAGCACTCAGGAGGCAGAGGCAGGCGGATCTCTATGAGTTCGAGACCAGCCTGGTCTACAAGAGCTAGGTCCAGGACAGGCTCTAAAGCTTCAGAGAAACCCTGTCTCGAAAAACCAAAAAAAAAGAGTTTTCAAGTTCAAAAATGTTAAACATTTTAGACAAGGACATCTAGGCTTGAGGACAAAGAGTTACTCGTGGTCATGGTTTTGGAGATGTCATGGGACAAAGTTCTCCTCCTACAATGAGGTCTTGGCTTATACCTGGTAAGGTCTCTTCCCTTTTCCATTTGTCATGACTACTTGACTCATTACTCAAGATTCAACTATTAGTTACTTTTCTCATTGACATGAGAAAATATTTCACAAAAAGACATTTTAAAAGGAATGTTTTGTTCTGACTCATATTTTTGTGGATGTATTCCAGTATGGAAAAGGCATGGCAGCAGGAGTTTGGCTGGTCACATAAGACCTATATCAGAAAGAAGAAAGCAATGAACTCCTATACTAAGGTTGCTTTTTGGCTTTTATTAAGTGAGGAATTTTAGTCTACATAATGATCACCTATGATCAGATAAGATCAGAGTGGATCCTCCCACATCACTTAATCTTATCTAGACAAACCCAGAGACTTATCTATTTGGTGATTCTAGAACCCTTTAAGGTTTTTCCATCACACTTGGCAAGAACATTTCACCAACATGGACTCCCCACACAAGCACAGTGCTTTGCTCATTAATGATGCCTCATAATACCTGACCTTCAATTGAAACATGGTTTCACATGGCCAATGAGTTACATTAAGCCATGATTACTTTGAGGACGGGAAACCAGGTATGACAGTATAACTGAGAAAAGGGAGGAGACAATGTTTCCTACAAAGAGGAAACCGATATGACAATGGTATCTATAGAAGTCTGAGCTGGAAAAAGCTTTGGGTTAAATGCCATCAGTGCCTCCTCCATCCATTCTCGAGCTTGGCTATCACTAGTGCCTTTTACCAATATCTAACAACTAATACAGTTTCATTTTCCTTACCCCCACTGTTTTCACTCTGGGACACTTCTAAAAAAATATTCTCATGCTTGAAGCAGATCTCTTTATCAAATCCCCATCAAAGATTAGTGGATATGAGTAGCTTTAGTGGTGGTGATAACCCAAGTTCAATGATATCAGCTGTCAGTCAAACCAAACCCTAGCATTAAGGATCAGGAAAGGAGCCCAGCAAGACTTTAAAAACCAATAATAGGAAAGTGTGGGAATTGCAGCCCCGAGTTATGAGATCCTTGCCCCCTTTTGAGGTGCCTATCTGCAGAAAAAACATAATAAATTCCCTCTGCTCCTGGAGCGAAGGAAGGAAGGAATTTTGAGCGCATGGTGACCTTTTCTTGATCCCTGCCAGGGTCCGGTTACAGTCCCTTCGCAGCCCCCTCCTCATTGATGCCATGATATAAAAGCCAGCCCCAGCAGGACAATAAAGAAGCTGTTCCAACTCAACCTCGTGCTCTGTGCATTCATTCAATCTGGAAACCCTCCGCCGAGATTCTTGGTTCCAGCCAGCGCTGGCGCGGCATCTGGAGGTCTCCACCGAGATCGGAAAGTGAGGTACAGTGGATCGGGTCGTCCTGTAGGCCAGCTGGGATATATTGGGGAGATTTTAATAAAAAATTAATTAAGAAATATGGGAAATATCCAGGGTAAATCGGTGTTAAAGTTTCAGTTAAAGAGATTATTGAAAGAGCAGGGAACAGCTGTAAAAACTAAGACTTTAGGAGATTTTCTTAAAACAATAGAGACGTGGGGTCCCTGGTTCGTCACCAGTGGAGCCCTCAATATTTCTGAATGGGAACAGGTCTGCGGGGATCTTCAAAAAACATTGAAAAAGTGGGGGGGGGGAGGCCAGGTAAGGTAGAGGAGAGAAAGAATAAAAGGAAGCGAAAACCTCCAGACAGAGGGGGAAGGAATTTCCTCTCAGAGCTTAGGGGCTTGTCCCCAGCAAAATTCTTTGGCGCAAACACACCTCTACCCTGCTTTGTCTGATTTTGAAGAGAGCTTGGGGGAATCAACAGGTTCAGAAGAAGTTTTGCAGAGAGAAATCACAGCGCTGCAGCGGGAACTATGTAGGGCCTGTTTAAAAGAAAAGACAAAGTGGTTGCACAAGTGTGCATTCCCACCAGCAGTGGATGAGTGTACCCCTTACCCCACAACCTCTCCAGCAAAGGCTATCATTGGTGTTTTTGATTTTAGCCAATCTGACAGGTGTAAGATGGTATCTCAAAGTTGTTTTGATTTGCATTTCCCTGATTGCTAAGGACGTTGAGCATGACCTTAATGGATGAAGAAACTGTGGAATATATACATGCTAGAATACTACTCAGTGGTAAAAAACAATGACATCTTGAATTTTGCATGCAAATGGATGGAAATAGATAACACTATTCTAAGTGAGGTAACCCAGACCCAAAAAGATGAACATGGGATGTACTCACTCATAATCGTTTTCTAGCCATAATTAAAGGACATCGAGCCTATAATTCATGATCCTTGAGAAGACAATAAGAAGATGAACCCAAATAAAACATACAGTTATCCTCCTGGATGTTCGAAGTACATCAGATTGCCGGGCATAAATTGGGAACTTGGGGGTGGGGTGGGATGGGGGCAAGGGGAGATGGGGAGAGAAAAGCGTGAAGGGGAGGATGGGGAGAGCTTGGGGCAAGGGGATGCTTGGGATATAGGAATGGTGGACATGGGAGCAGGGAAGCATATATCTTAATTAAGTGAGCCATCTGAGGGTTGTCAAGAGACTTGACTCTAGAGGGGTTCCCAGGTGTCCAGGAAGATGCCCCCAGCTAGTTCCTTGGGCAGCTGTGGAGAGGGAGCTGAAAAAGGCCAGATCCTATAACCATACTCATGAATATCTTGCATATCACCATAGAACCTTCACCTGGCGATGGATGGAGATAGAGACAGAGCCCCACATTGGAGCACCGGACTGAGCTCCCAAGGTCCTGATGAGGAGCAGAAGGAGAGAGATCATGAGAAAGAAAGTCACAACCGTGAGGGATGCATTCACCCATTGAGACGGTGGGACAGAACTAACGGGAGATCACCAAGTCCAGTTGGAATGGGACTGATGGAACATCTGACCAAATCGGACTCTCTGAAAGTGGCTGATGGTGGAGGCTGACCGAGAAGCCAAGGACAATGGAGATGGGCTTGGTCTCTACGACTAGGACGGGCTCTGTGTGAGCCTTGTCAGTTTGGTTGCTCACCTTCCTGGACCTGGACAGAGTTGGGAGGACCTTGGACTCAACATAGTGTAGAGCAGAACCCTGATGGCTTTTTGGCCTGGAGAGGGAGGGAGTGGGGGTATGGTTGGAGGGGAGGGGAGGGAAGGGGAAGGAGGAGGGGAGGAGATGGCAATTTTTAATAAAAAAATAAATAAACTGGAAAAAAGAAAAGACAAAAGGGACCTCTGGGGAGCAGGACAAGCCCACTCCCTATTCTCTTTCTGACCAGTTCAGGACCTCTCCAGCCCCTCCCACTTGGTTGAGCTCAATGAGGCTCTGCTAAGAGGAAGCTCCCCATGGAGGCGTTAAGTGCTGCCCAGTGATTGCCCCTGTTATAAAAATTCCTGACCCTAACAATCCAGTACAGGGCTGCCAGTCCTTTGATTTGGCAAATGTATGTTGCAGCTTCTTTGGATCCACTTCGGCTTAAGTTTTCCTCCTTCCATAGTGTCCTTTATATTGGATGATATTCTTCTGGCAGCACCAACAAAAGAGGAAAGTTTATTAATGTTTGCAGAGTTACAGACCCTTCTGGAGGGACATGGGTTCATTTTGGCCCCAGAGAAGGTGCAGATGCAGCCCCCCTATTCCTATCTGGGCTTTCAAATCCAATCCATCAGGCTTCAGCCTCAGAGGCTGCAGCTCGATTGCTCCCATTTGAGGACCCTCCATGACTGGCAGAGATTATTGGGATATGTTCGGTAAATCGGTTCCTCCCTTTCCATTCCTACAGGAGCTCTTAAACCCCTTTATGACATGCTGCCTGGGGACCCTTCCCCTGCCTCCCCCAGGATCATGACTCCAGCGGCTAAAGAAGCCCTATATGCCTTGCTTAATGCTCTTGAATGAGCACATCTCCACCGCCTCAATTATGCCTGCCCTTTTTATTTCATGGTCTTTTCTTCACAATTTTCTCCTACTGGTGTTTTGGGCAAGGGGGACCCATTTATTGGCTACATTTACCTGCTTCCCCTAAGAAGGTGGTGACTCCGTATTATGAAATGGTGTTGCAGCTCCTATGGAAGGCATATGATTTTAGTTTACACGTTTTTGACAGGATCCCAAATAAATTTCTAATCCCTTATCAAAAAGAGGAAATAACAAGGCTACAGAGGGCTCAAGATGGATGGACCTTGTTCATTGCCACCACTGGAGCCATTTTTGATAACCATTATCCTGATTCCTGTTTAATTTCCTTTTTAAAGAATCATCCTGTTATCTTTCCAAAAATTATTAAATCCTCCCCCCCTTAAGGGAGTGGGCTCAATGTTCACCGATGGTTCTTCCAAGGGCTATGCAGTGGTAGTCTCTGATTCAATTAAAGAAAAGCAGCCCCTAGTGATGTAGGTGTGTCTGCTATCTATCTAAAGATTTCATTGGTTAGTTAATAAAGAAACTCCCTTGGCCCATTTAATAGGCCCGCCCTTACGTGGGTGGAGTAAACAGAACAGGAAGAAGGAAGTGAGGTAGATGACTCAGTCAGATGTCACACCTCTCCTAAGTGAGACAGATGCCATGCCTCTCTCTCTCTGAGCCAGACGCTATGAAGTCCGGCCCAAAATGGACATACGCTAGAATCTTTCCGGTAAAACACCACTTCGTGGTGCTACACAGATTATTAGATATGGGCTAATCAAGATGTGAGTAAGAGGCTGAAACTAATGGGCCAGGCAGTGATTAGAAGAATGCAGTTTGTGTATTGTTATTTCAGGTGTAAAGCTAGCCAGGAGGCCGGGAGCGGGGTGGCGGGAACGTGGCCCACTGCTCCTCACTACAGAATGGTGCCCACGTGGATAACAGAATCCACAGAAAAGCTTGAGAATGTTTGGGAAAGAATAGAGTAAAGCATGTTTTCTTGGTAACAGCAATTTCTCAGGTCTGCTCTGCTTGCTAGAAGTAAGCAAGTGCTCTCATCTAAGAGAGGCTTCCTGACTCAGCTTTAGCTGCAAAACCCTGCAGCTCTTTTAAGAGGTTCTGCCACGAAACACTTAAATGGTGTTGATAAAAAGCTGATCTCATGCTTTTCGATTTTCAGCTGTAGCAGGAAAAAAAGTTGCGCTGTTTTAAAATGCCAGCTTTCTGGGCCATCCTGCCAGGGCAAACTGACTCTTTCAAGCAGGCGGTCCTGACTATGGAGCTTTTGATTGTTGTTTAACACTGTTGCAGCTTGCTTGCTGGCAAGGACCTAGAAACGCCATAGAGTTGTGGCGATAAACAGGGCTACAGGCAGTACCTCAGCTATGAGGCTGGAAAGCTAAGGAATGGGCTGAATCCAGCCATCAAAGCCAAGGCTCTCCATACTGCTCAGTAATTTAAAGGCTCATATGGTCAGAAAAAGAGAGAGAGATACAGTAAAGAGAGATCAAAAACAAAGAAAACCTCTAAATGATTTACACTGTGTTAAAAATATATGCATGCTAAAGATTAAAGTTCTTAGGGTAAAAAAGGAAGAAAGAAAGTAGTTGGGTGTGGTAGTACACACCTTTAATCCCAACATTTGGGAGGCAGAGATAGATTGACCTCTGTGACTTCAAGGTGTGGTAGCACACACCTTTAATCCCAATGCCTGGGAGGCAGAGACAGACAGATCTCTGTGATTTCAAGGTGTTGTAGAGCACACCTTTAATCCCAGCACTGGAGAGACAGAGAAGCAAGTGGATCTCTGTGAGTTCAAGGACAGCTTGGTCTAAAGAGTTATTCCAGGACAAAGATATACAGAGAACCTGTCTCAAAAAGTAAAAGTAAAAATAAAAGAAATAAAGGTTAAAACAAAGCTGCACAAAGATGGAAAATACACAGAGAATCTTGATACTGTATGCTATTATGCTCTCTTTGAATTGTTTGAATGCTGAGGAAGAAGCAACAGCTGCTAAAAGATATTTGTTTATAAATGCTGCTGAATTAATCCAAGATAGATATTTTGAAAATACCTTGACTTCAAAGTTTGGATTTAAGGTTATGATGCTTTGGAAAAGTCCTTCTTTTGTTTTTACAGAAAATGAGACCCTATGGATTGCTTCTATCCCAATATGGTATGATAGACCACGCCATCCTGAAAGGTTGCTATGAATACTCTCAAAAAATTACTTCGCTCAACTGCTGACTGAGATGACCCTGGCACACAGGTTATACCATGAAAGACCTAAATAACAGCACCCCCATTCAGCAGGAAGCAGTTTGGAGAGAATAACTGCGCCCATATTCCCAAATATTGTTTACAAATATTCTTTTACATTTAAAGGGAGATATGATATAGATCTGAATAATTTGTATTGATATGGATTTTGCTTTAGTGATTTAAATTTAAGGTCAATTTTATTATATATATGTATATTTCTGATCTTGATTAAGGTATTGTGATTGTGTAGTTCATTTTAAAAATGTAATGTATAATTAGGAAATATAGGTTGTTAATGAATAATCATCGATAATAGTCAAACTTGTAGTCATGTTAGTTAGATTTTCTAGATATAAAGATATATTTCAGCTAGATAGGCATTCCTAATATCTTTCAAAGACTACAAAATATGGCATTTAAATGTTTTAATAACTTAGATTTTTCATGACAATGAGACACATCTGCTCCTGGCAGCACCAATCTACTACAAGAGGAAGATGGGCATCGAAGAGGCTACTTATGGAGTTTGATAGCCATTTGGGCAAGAAACTAACTGCTCTTGCCTAGACTATTGCATAAACTGGACACAGAGAACCTTCAGAGAGAGGACTGCTGAACTTGCCTAAAAGTGAGATGGTTTTTCAGGGTTCCTGACTCATGAAAGAGTCGGCAAAATATTCTGCAAGACACAGCAGAAAGTGACTGAACTGCCTTCGAAATTTCCTGCTTCATGGAAATGTCTCTGAATACTATGGGCCTAAAGGCCAAAGATGGATGCCCCAATGGTACAGAGGAATTTTGGGTGACTGTCCAGGCAGCGAGATATCTCTGTGATTTCTAGAGTTTGGGAAGTTGCTTACTTATTGTTTACTTAGGTAATATTATATCCTTCTGGAGCCTTGATGGAGTTGAAGAATAGATAGATAGTTATAGTTTTCCTTAGTTATGATAAAAGATAAAATAGATATAAATATTGTAACTGTAATTCTTACTTGATAACTGTTTTGTTATATGTAATTTTACTATGTTAAAGTGAAAGCCTTTCTTTTTTGATTAAATAGAATAAGGGGAAATAATGTAGGTGTGTCTGCTATCTATCTGATGATTTCATTGGTTAGTTAATAAAGAAACTCCCTTGGCCCATTTAATAGGCCCGCCCTTAGGTGGGTGGAGTAGACAGAACAGGAAGAAGGAAGTGAGGTAGATGACTCAGTCAGATGCCATGCTGCTCCTAAGTGAGACAGATGCCATGCCTCTCTCTCTCTGAGCCAGACACGATGAAGCTCCGGCCCAACATGGACGTACGCTAGAATCTTTCTGGTAAAACACCACTTTGTGGTGCCACACAGATTATTAGATATGGGCTAATCAAGATGTGAGTAAGAGGCTGAAACTAATGGGCCAGGCAGTGATTAAAAGAATACAGTTTGTGTGTTGCTATTTCGGGTGTATAGCTAGCCAGGAGGCCGGGAGTGGGGTGGTGGGAACATGGCCCAATGCTCCTCACTACACCCTAGGTCCAATTTTTGCCCAAGCGGCAAAACTCGTGGCCTGCATTATAGCCTTTTCTCTTTTCAAGGATTAACCCTTCAACTTGTATACTGATAGTTTATATGTGGCAAGGATTGTCGGGCCATTGGAAACCTCACCATACATATTACCTACATCTCAGGTTTTCCAACTTTTGGTTCAGCTGCAAAATCTTATATGCCAAAGAGTGTTTCCTGCCTTTGTTGGCCACATTCGGGCCCATACTGATCTGCCAGGGCCCTTGCCAGAGGGAAATAAGCTCACTGATACCCTCACCTGCCCAATGGCATTGTTCCTTTCTGAGGAACAACAAGCCCATCATCGTCATGAAATATCATTTAAATGCCTCTTCTCTAAAGTTTCACTCTGGCTGTTCTCTAGCCACAGCTACTCAAATCATGTCCCAATGTCCAGCTTGTGCTCCATTTCATAATGCCCCCAATGAGGGTGTTAATCCTTGAGGCCTCAGTCCTAACCACCTTTGGCAGATGAATATTACCCATTTGACCCAAGCTGGCAGACTTAAATTTATACATGTCTCTGTAGACACTTATTCCAAGGTAATTTATGCCTCCCTCCATTCAGAGAAAAAGATTAAGGATGTTGTTGCCCATTGCCTACATGCTTTTGCCTATATGGGCATCCCAGACTTTCCCAAAACAGACAATGGACTGGCTTATACCAGCCAACGGTTTGCAAAATTTTGCCAAGAACAACAAATTACACATACTTTTGGAATTCCACATAATCCCAGAGGACCAGCCATAGTGGAGCACACACATGCTACCCTTAAACAGTTTTTTTTTTAAATAAAGAAGGGGAAGTATATCACCTCCCCAAACACCCAATTATCTATAATTTTATACATTTAAAAATTTTTAACATTAGATAAACAAGGTCTATCAGCAATGGAAAGACATTGGCAAAAATCCTCCCAATCTCTGGGCTGGGTTATATGGAAGGATAGTATCACGGGACAATGGCAATCACCCACACCCATGCTGGCTAGGGTGAGGAGAGCCATTTGTGTCCTCCCTCCAGGAACCAAAAAACCCATCTGGGTGAAAGAGCAGAATGTTCGGCCAGTGGAGTCAGGCCCTACTGGCCCTGATAATATGGGTTCAAATGAAGAACATCGGGGGAGGCCTGAGATGGGCACTGGTGAGGAATCCACCCATACTGATGCCCGTAAGTAAAATAAACTCTGTTTTTCCATCCTTTTACTCCACCAATTATACCTTGGGATTTCCTACAGTGAATACAGCATTAGAAAGATCCTCACTGGGTAATTTAACATTTGATATATCCCATGCCCTCTGCTTCAGGAGGATTAGCAATATTTCAGCGATGCCTAGTGTCTCCCTTTCTGGACCATGTGTGGTCCTTAGTAATGATTCTCTGAGAGACTTTTCTTCTAATTCTTCTGGACATCCCTGTTTTGGATTGAGAGATATCTTTTTTGGTTTATTGTTTTTAAATTTAAAAATTTCCATCTCCTCCCCTTCTCCTCCCCCTTCCCTGTCCTCCCCTCCACCCATACCCCCCCTCCCTCTCCAGGCCAAGAAGCCATCGGGGTACCCTACTCTATGTTAAGACCAAGGTCCTCCCAACTCCCCCCAGGTCCAGGAAGGTGATCAACCAAGCTGAGAAGGCTCCCACAGAGCCCGTCCATGCAGAAGAATCAAAGCCCAGCAGCTTTGTCCTTGGCTTCTCAGTCAGCCTCCAGCGTCGGCCACATTCAGACAGTTCGGTTGGGTCCCATGTTCCATCAATCCCATTCCAACTGGAGTTGGTGATCTCCCATTAGTTCTGTCCCACCGTCTCCATGGGTGAACGCACCCCTCGCGGTCCTGACTTTCTTTCTCATGTTCTCTCTCTTTCTGCTCCTCATCAGGATCTTGGGAGTTCAGTCCAGTGCTCCAATGTGGGGCTCAGTCATTTTCTTCATCTATCACCAGGTGAAGATTCTATGGTGATACGCAAGAAATTCATCAGTATGGCTATAGGAACTGGCCTTTTCAGGCTCCCTTTCCTCAGCTGCCCAAGGAACTAGCTGGGGGCATCTCTATGGAAACCTGGGAACCCCTCTAGGGGCAAGTCTCTTGACAACCCTCAGTTGGCTCCCTAAATTAAGATATATGCTTTCCTGCTCCCATATCCACCCTTCCTGTATCCCAAGCATCCCATTCCTCCGAGCTCCCCCCATTCTCCCCTTCACGCTTTTCTCTCCCCATCTTCCCTTTGCCCCGTCTCGCCCAACCCTCAAGTTCCCAGTTTTTGCCTGGCGATCGTGTCTACTTCCAATATCCAGGAGGATTACTATATCTTTTTTTGGGAGTTCACCTTCTTATTATCTTCTCAAGGATCCCAAATTATAGGCTCGATTTCCTTTAATTATGGCTAGAAACAGATTATGAGTGAGTACATCCCATGTTCATCTTTTTGGGTCTGGGTTACCTCACACAGAATAGTGTTTTCTATTTCCATCCATTTGCCTGCAAAATTCAAGATGTCATTGTTTTTTACCGCTGAGTAGTATTCTAGCATGTATATATTCCACAGTTTCTTCATCCATTCTTCCACTGAAGGGCATCTAGGTTGTTTCCAGGATCTGGCTATTACAAATAATGCTGCTATGAACATAGATGAGCAAATGCTTTTGTAGTATGATTGGGCATCTCTTGGGTAGATTCCCAATAGTGGAATTGCTGGGTCCTGGGGTAGGTTGATCCCGAATTTCCTGAGAAACCACCACACTGCTTTCCAAAGTGGTTGCACAAGTGTGCATTCCCACCATCAATGGATGAGTGTACCCCTTACCCCACAACCTCTCCAGCAAAGGTTATTATTGGTGTTTTGGATTTTAGCCAATCTGACAGGTGTAAGATGATATCTCAAAGTTGTTTTGATTTGCATTTCCCTGATAGCTAGGGAGGTTGAGCATGACCTTAAGTGTCTTTTGGCCATTCGAACTTCTTCTGTTGAGAATTCTCTGTTCAGTTCAGCGCCCCATTTTTTAATTGGGTTAATTGGCATTTTACCGTCTAGTCTCTTGAGTTCCTTATATATTTTAGAGATCAGACCTTTGTCAGTTGCAGGGTTGGTGAAGATCTTTTCCCAGTCAGTAGGCTGCCTTTGTGTCTTAGTGACAATGTCCTTTGCTTTACAGAAGCTGCTCAACTTCAGGAGGTCCCATTTATTCAATGTTGCCCTTAATGTCTGTGCAGCTGGCCAAACGACCCTGGCCTACCCACTAGTGGTCGCTGAGCACTCGGCGGCCTGTTGGTTGTTTCTAGGGTCGGGGGGGACTTCTCTGGTCCCCTTCGCCAGCGTTCAATCCGGCTTTCATTCCTGGCTTTGCCCGTACCTGAGACGGCAAAAGCCCCTCACTTCGCCCATGCCTGAGGGCCAGGGGTCCCCAGCTTTTTTTTCTCTCTTTTCCTCCTTCTCTGCTTCTGACTCTCCACTTGATCACTACGGTGTGATCTCCCATCCAGGACGGAAGCTTGGCCTTGCTGCACCCCTTCTGTTTGAGGAATGGTCCTCATAGTAGGCTTGAGGGTTCAGCCAGCCAAGCATAACATTCCAGGCGTGGCGCCAGGACGCTGGGTCACACGCCTGAATGTTCGTTCCATCTTCATGCATTTTGCCTAACAGGTACGGTCCTTGTAAGGTTTGAAGTGCCATGGTTTTGTTTTGTTTTTTTTTGTGTGGGTGTGTTCATGGTCTAGCTATGGGAACCAAGCCGTCCAAACCGATTCCTCCCTCATCCCCACTGGGGCAGCTTTTAGAAACACTCAAGCCCCACGCTCTAATGTCAAGCGTTCACCAAACAAAGCTAATACGTCTATGCTCAAAGAAATGGCCCATGTATTCCTTAGAGGGAAATTGCAAATGGCCGCCTAACAGCACCTGCGACCCCGATATTTTACGGGAGTTAGCCAACCACTGCTACCATACAGGCAAATGTAAGGAGCTAATATATGTCTGTGCTTTCTTTTACCTAGCTCTCAAGACAGATCCTTCTGCCCTTTCTCGTTGTCCGTCTGCCCACATGTTTCTAGCTATGCCACCTGCTGCTAATTCAAAACCAGCTACTCCCACCATGGACCCAGCCGATGAACCTCCCCCTCCCAGGCCCAGGAGAACAGCCTCCCTTTTTTCAAGCGGACGACACTCCACCTAAACCCCCTAAAGTCTCTTTCAGGTCCAGGGAATGACCGCCCGAGGCTAAAAAAACTTCACCTAACCTCCCTTCCTCCAGGTCCAGATGTAAAAAAACCCCACCTAAACATTCTTCTCCCCGCCCCTCTCCTCCCAGCAGGTCCTCATCCGGCTCCGCCAGCTCCGCTTCCTCCACCCCCTCCCCTCCCCCTTTTCGCAGACGGTCCAGGTCTTGGTCTCAGCCAAGGTCACGTGGGACTTCAGATGTGTCATCCTCCCCATCGCCTGTGCGCTGCCTTCTGCCATCGTCTGCCCGCCCAACTCTGCCTCCTCAGTCTGCTAGGGCCCCTCTGCGCTCTCCATATTCCCGCACTCTAGCACCTTCCTTCACCCCTCCCCTCACACGCTCTTGGGCGGTCACGGGGCCAGATCCTGATCCGGATAAAATTAAGCCTGCGGCCATCTTGCAGAGAGGTGGCTGGTGTAGACGGTTTGGTAAAGGTACACATCCCGTCTTCATTGTCTGAGCTTTCTCACGTGGCCAATTTACTCTGTTCCTATACATCTAACCCTACCACTTTTATTAAGGCATTCCAGTATATCATGCAGTCGTATAACCTAACATTCCACGACGTTTAGACCATATTAGCCAATAATCTCCTGCCCGAGGAACTCAGATGGGTTTGGGAGCAGGCAAGACAATACGCAGACGAGGTTCACCAAATGCTGGCATCCCATCCCCTTGGAGCAGAGGTGGTTCCGGAACAGGACCCCCATTGGGATTATAACAGCCCAGGGGGTATCCTGGCCAGAGACCAATTCATGACGTGTCTCCTGGCAGGCCTACGTAAGGCTGCCCTCAAACCAGTAAATTATTCTAAACTCTCAGAGGTCATTCAGGATACGAAGGAAAATCCTTCTACATTTCTGGACCGTCTCACAAAGGCCCTGTTACAGTTCACAAACCTAGACCCAGAAAGTACTGAAGGCAGAAACATACTAATGACTCATTTTTTTAATCAGTGCTATCCAGATATCAAAGCCAAACTCAAGCGTTTGGAGAATGGCCCTTTAACCCCGCAGGCAGAAGTTCTGGAGGTAGCCTTTAAGGTATATCACTCGAGTAATGACAAGGCCCACAATCACTGCCACGTGGTAACCGCAGCTGCTCAACCGACCAACATGATGGGCTATTCATCCCGCCCCAACCAGGCACCACCCCCACCTCCTGGAAGGCGTGATCCACCAGGTCCGTGCTTCAAATGTGGTAAGACAGGCCACTGGGCCCAAGCATGCCCCAATCCCCAATGCAGTCCCAAGGGACCTTGCCCAAGGTGTCACAGGGAAGGTCACTGGTCTGTAGATTGTCCTCGTGTGCTCCGTGATGCAGACATGGAGAACGCCCAAGTGGACCTCTTGGGTTTGGCCTTGGATGACTGAAGGTGCCCAAGCTCCACCCCGACTGCCATGGTCATCTGCAGCCAGGAGCCACGGGTACTTCTCATTGTATCGGGAAGGCTCATCTCATTCCTCTTGGATACCGGAGCTACATATTCAGTTCTGAGGGAATTCTGGGGGCCAACCTCTCCTTCAAATTCCCCTATTGTCGGGGTAGGGGGATAGCCCTATTTGCCCCAGCGGACTCTGCCACTCAATTGCATGTTTAGAGGTATTTTTCTCACTCATTCATTTTTAGTCATGCCAACCTGCCCTGTGTCCTTAATGGGAAGAGATCTTTTAGCTAAACTGGGAGCCTCCATTTCTTTTGCTCCCTCCACCCGCTTTGTTCCAGATTTGTCAATGACACAGTTGCTGCTGCTCCTGGCTCCCCAGCCTTCTGACACTAACACCTCTCTTCTTCTTCCAGCCTCCCTGGTGGATCCTCTGGTATAGGACACTCAAAATCCTGCTGTTGCTAAACACCATTCCCCTGTGGTCATTCAATTACAGGACCCCACCAGATACATTACTCAAGCTCAGTACCCTCTCTTCCCAGAGCCGTAGAGGACTTAAACCGATCATCTCTGACCTTTTGAGGAAAAGACTGCTCCGTACCACCTCCTCCCCTTTCAACACCCCTATACTGGCTGTTAAAAAACCTAATGGGACTTATTGCTTGGTCCAGGATCTCTGGCTTATTAACTCAGCTGTTGTTCCTCTTCACCCAGTGGTTGCTAATCCCTTTACACTTTTATCCAATATTCCTCCAGGAACCTCCCACTTTTCAGTTCTAGACCTTAAGGATGCCTTTTTCTCCATTCCCCTTAGCCCTCAATCTCAAAATATCTTTGCCTTCACCTGGACTGATCCGGACACTAATTTCTCCACCCAGCTCACCTGGACCGTCCTTCCCCAGGGATTCTGGAACAGCCCACACCTCTTTGGCCAGGCTTTGGCCTCTGATATGCTGTCACTGTCCCTCCATAAATCAAAAATAATCCAATATGTAGATGACATTCTCCTAAGCAGCCCATCTTTGGAGATCAGCAAGATGGACACCGTCGCCCTATTAAATTTCCTATCCAAAAGGGGCTATAGAGTCTCATCCTCTAAGGCCCAGCTGTCCACTACTGAGGTAACGTATCTGGGTTTAACCATAACCCCAACCCAAAAGGCTATTACTCTAGACAGAAAAAAACTAATTCAATCTCTTACAGTTCCTTTGACCAAAGAGGAGGTCTTATCGTTCTTGGGAGTGGCCAGTTTCCTGCGTTCCTGGATCCCTTCCTTTTCCCTTTTAGCTGGTCCCCTGTACGAAGCAGCTCTGGGCTCCCTGCGTGAACCCTTACTACATTCAATCATAAAGCCCTTCCAGAGACTCCAACGGGCTCTCATTCAAGCCCCAGCTCTTCATCTTCCGGATTTAACTCGTCCCTTTTCTCTTTATGTAGCAGAGATGGAAGGATACGCCCTCGGGGTCTTAGGACATCAATTGGGACCTTCTTTTGCACCTGTAGCATACCTGTCAAAGAAGATGGACCTAACCACTCGGGGCTGGGCACCCTGCATACATGCACTGGCGGCCGCTGAACTTCTGATTCGTGAGTCAAAAAAATTGACCTTTGGAGCGCCTACCACAGTCTTCTCTCACCATAACTTGTCCAATCTCCTAACTTACAAAGGCTTACAAACCCTACCCCCTTCTCGAGTTCTTTCCCTACAGGTGGCGCTGGTGGAAGATGCCAGTCTCACGTTTCAATGCTGCCCGCCTCTTAATATTTCAAACCTTCTACCTCGACCTAAGGTTGATGACTCCCCATCCCACTCCTGCATTAAAATCCTAGAGGATCTACTACCTCACCCCTGACATATACAGGAGGGCAAACTGTCCCAGGCCACTTACACCTGGTACACAGATGGCAGCTCCTTTTTATGTGATGGGACTTGTAAAGCGGGTTATGCTATAGTATCAGATACAGAGATAATTGAGGCAAAGGCACTCCCTGCTCATACTACCAACCAGCAGGCTGAACTAATAGCTCTCACCCGTGCCTTTCAGCTAGCGGAAGGACGAATTTTAAATGTTTACACAGACTCTAAATATGCATTTCATATCCTCTTATCCCACGCAGCTATCTGGAAGGAGCGCGGGCTTCTTACGACAAAAGGTGGATCCATAACTAATTCAGATCATATCATGGACTTATTAAAAGCCTCTCATCTCCCTAAAGCTATAGGAATTATTCACTGCCGGTCTCATCAGTCCGACAGTTCTACTCTTTCCAAGGGAAACAATCGGGCTGACAGGGCAGATGAGACAGCAACACTCCAGAGCCCAGATCTACCTCAGTCTCCCCAGGGAGTCCTTACAGTACAGCCCACACTCCCACAGACACCCGACACCCAGCAGATCCTGTCCTACCTACACCAGCTCTTTCACCCTAATAATAAAGCCCTGCTCCATTTTGTTAAGGCTCATCTCCAACCTACTCCTGAGGATATAAGATTTCTAACGGCCATTACTATCTCCTGTCAGATCTATCAAAAGTCAGATCCTAAGACTAAATACCGTAGCTTCCCTTTTTCTACCCATCAGGCTAGGGGCTCTCTTCCAGGAACTGACTGGCAGCTGGACTTTGCTCATATGCCTACAGTCAAAAGAGTTAAATATCTTCTGGTTTTGGTGGATACAATGTCCGGGTGGGTTGAAGCCTTCCCCACTACTAACAAGAGAGCCCAGACAGTCTCCGATATTCTTCTCCGAGAAATCATTCCCCGGTTTGGGATTCCAACCTCTCTCCAATCAGACAACGGTCCTGAATTCACCTCCCAGATTTCTCAAAACCTGTCCAAGGCTCTTGACATTCCTTGGCATTTTCATATCCCGTACCATCCTCAGTCTTCAGGTAAGGTAGAGTGCGCCAACCGCTCTTTAAAGGACACCCTTCTTAAGTTGTCACAGGAACTTCATCTCGACTGGGTAAAGCTCTTACCTTTGGCCCTTCTTAGACTCAGGGCCCCACAAAAGAGCCCGCTGTTTATTTCACCCTTTGAACTCATGTATAGATGGCCGGTTCTAACCCCTGGCCTTCCACCTAAAACCTCCCCTCTACCTGATCACCTGCTCACGCCATTACTAACCCACTTACGCTCACTACTGTGGAATTTCACTGATCACTCATTACCTCGACCATGTCCTAATCCATGTCCACCACCAATTAAGATTGGAGAACAGGTACTATTTTCTCCCCCAAGTCAACGCCCCTCACCCCTTTTCCCCAAATGGCAGGGTCCCCTCAGAGTAATTCTTCTAACTCCCACAGCTGCCAAGCTCGAAGGACTTCCTCACTGGATTCACCTGTTACACCTTAAACCGTTTACTCCTCCAGCTCAAGAAGATTCCTTGTTCACAGTAACTCAGACAGGACCTTGCTCTCTTAAGTTCCAGAGGACACCAACTTCAGTCCAAGGAAAATAACGGTCCCATCTATACTTAACTGTTTCTTACACTAACACACCTTCTCCCTTCTCCTTTTCCTATATATGACCTCTAAATTCTAAATTACTTAGGAATCATCATCGCCCACAGAGACAAGGGATTCAGGTGATTAATGCGGTCAAAAAAACTTATTTCTCTTTTAAGGCATTTTCTTTAAGTTCTAGGAAGCCAGCTTGACACACCTGAACGGACTGGACACGAACAAAATAAGTATTCAAACGGAATAAGTATCATTTAATTTTTTATCACTCTTGGCCTCAAAAAACCCTAAAGCCCCCCACTACCTCGAACCCTTAAGCTCCCACTTCATATTCCCCCCCCCCTTAATTTTTCCTTTCCTAATGCGATTCTTGTTTTCCAGCACCTAATGACAACCCAGTTCCTCAAGACACCAATGGATGCGGTTTCAATCAGCCATCCCCGGGACATGGACCACCAGGACATCCCAGGACGTCAGTGAATAGGACATCATTACCAGGACACACCGGAGCCATACCAGGACACCAGTGAATGGGACCAGGACACCAGGACATCAAACACACCCCCAAAAAAATCCCTCAACACCCCTAAAAAAATCCCTCGACGCCCACAAAGTCAGCAGGAAGCAGCTATGAGACCGGGCTATGCCCCCATTCCCTACCCACTAAGACTCTCCCCCCAAATTTTTTTAATAAACCAAAAAGGGTGGAGATGTGATTCTCATGGGATGAGGACCACACCTCCCAGAAGGATCCGCCGGACAGGAAGATTACATTTCCCAGGAACACTGCAACAGACAACCATGCCTGCCTGAACCCCTATATATATCAGTGTTAATCCACCCCCTTCCCTTTTTTTCCTTCCTCCCTCCACCCACCCCTCCCGCACTGTGGAACACTCCCTTCCCTTAATAAACAACCCTCCCACACACGTGGTCGTGCGTCCCGGGCCTCCTTCCTCTGACTCCGTGGTACACACCAGCCAGGAAGAACAACAGATGTGAGAAACAAAGACAAGCCTGCAGAGGGAGTTGGGGGAGGGGGTCTGTGCTCTCTTCCAGGGCAGGTTGCCCCCGAGAGATATCTTTTATCCAATAAATTTTAAAAGAAATGTTTCTGGACTTCCTACCCCTCCAAGACCAGCTCCCTTATGTTGGAAGATTCCACAATCCTTCAGATTATACTGAACATTGCCTTGGGGAAATTGTGCTCCTAAGGAAACATGGAAATTGGAGGGAGATAAATATTTATGGTGGTTTGGTCATCGACCTACCTTTAAAAACTCCTTGGGAGGGACCTTTGATTATTCCTATAGAAACCCAAATACGGCAGGGGTTTCACCTACATTCGTAGGCATGTTTCTCTGTGGCCCTCGTGCATGTACTGATATTAGACCTTTAGCCCTTCAAAGGGGCTTGGCCTTCAATGCTACAGCCCAATGGAACACATTGGACATCTCTGAAACCTCCCTCCGGATTAATCATGCAGCGGGAATGAATTTCTCTACTGTCAGCCTAGCTTGTGTTCTACCTCCCTTTATGTTTGTCTCCTTTAATGGGTCGGTCGGGGAGGATGGTGTCCTTAATTGTTCTTCCAGCTCCTGCTTTTTGAGCAATTGCTGGTCCTTGACGGATGAGTCCATGCTGTTGGTGAGAATTCCTGCCCTGGTTGCCTTGGTGGTAGAAGACCCACATGATGAATGAGAGCTTATCTTGTATAGGGAAAGAAGAGACTTTGGCATCACGGCCGCAGTCATTGAAGCTATCGCCATATCGGCCACAGCCGCCAGCGTTGCAGGAATCACCGTGTCCCAGAGTGCAACTACTGCAGACTGTTAACACTCTTGCTGCCCATTTTACCCAGGCCTTAGAAACTCAAAATACCATTAACTCACATATTCAGTTGGGGATGTTAAATTTAAGTCAGCAAACGGCCTTATTACAGGAACAGATTAATGTGTTGTGGATGGTGCAACAAGCCTCTTGTTCTCATTTTTATCATTCTGCCTGTGTGACCCTTATGGAAGTGAAAAGTATGTCCTTTGAGGTGCAACGCCTTAATGCTTACCTTAGGGGGCCTTGGAATGATTCCTTTGTAAACTTTACCCACTCTTTGGTACATCAAATTATTGCAATTAATGAAACTCGTGTTAAATCTATATCTGCTGAGGAATGGTGGAATACCATGGTCCAGATTGGGGGTTGGGCGCAGTGATGGGGAGGTGCCTTATCCCTGGGGATCTTGGGACTAGTAGGGGTGGCAGTAGGCCTGCTCCTCTTAAAACGAGTCTTAAACATCTTGACCCTGACTGAGTTTGTTCACGGTCAGGTCTGGCACATGACTCTCCCGGAAGTCATGTGGTGTGGCTGCAGATGCTGAATAAATGAGGGTCTCCAAGGACAAGCAACCTGTGGGGAAACCCCCCACCTAAGACAGGGCATCGGGAGCCCTATGATGGGTAAGGGAAGGTACTTCCCTCACAGGACCCCTCATTATAAAATAAAGTAGGGGGAATTGTGGGAACTGCAGCCCCGAGTTATGAGATCCCTGTCCCCTTTTGAAGTGCTTATCTTCAAAGAAAACATAATAAATTCCCTCTGCTCCTGGAGCAGAGGAAGGAAGGAAGTTTGAGTGCATGGTGACAGTTCCTTGATCCCTGCCAGGGTCAGGTTATAGTCCCTTCGCAGCCCCCTCCTCATTTGGTGCCATGGTATAAAAACAGGCCCCAGCAGGACAATAAAGAAGCTGTTCCACCTCAACCTCATGCTCTGTGCATTCATTCAATCCAGACATCCTCTGCCGAGATTCTTGGTTCCAGCCTGCGCTGTCATGGCAGGAAAGGGTAAATGAGGATGACAATTTAGACCCACCCCAGACTGTGTGTAGAGATGTTCCCTATTGAGTCACCAATAATAAAAACACAAGGTAACATGAGACAAAGGATCCAGGAAAGGTCAAGTTGCCATTAAAGTTATGGTCCTTCTAAAGATCTTAAGGAGGCCATACTGGGTTGTTTTATCAGTCATCTAAGTAGCTCTTGGAAGATTCTAGAAGCACTGGCATGCAGTAAGGACTCTGTGTTTGCTTCTAGAGGCTATTCTAACAGTAAATTAATAACAACAACGAAAAGATAATGAAAGCAGAAGCTTCCCATCCTGAAATATCACACTTTAACACTTGGCTTAAAGATTTAAGCCACAACCTAGATACCATCATATCTCAACTCATTAGTTTATTTGTTTAGAAATAAGAAAAAAAACAACAGTAAAAAATTCATATAAAGTTCATCATTTATTTTAAGCAACATATTTTTTGAGAAATATTCTGCAATTTCTGTACCTTCCTATTGGTATTTTAAATACAACCCACAGGCTGTTATAAATATAGGCCATCTTTTCTCAATTAAGGCAGTATGAATTCAATAAAGTTCAAGATTTCACCTCACATCTGCTTTGCAATGTTTTTCTCACAGGCTTTTGACTCTGTGGCTCAAAGGGAAATGTCCTTTTTCCTTTACATTTTATTTCCACCTCTTTTTCCCTGTCTACTACTTATAATATTTCTAAGTTTTGCCATGAAGAGACAGAGCTAAGAAAATGATAGCTTTCATGTGTCCCTGAAAAGTCATATGTTGGTTTGGAGATGTTGGACCTAATGGGAGGAGTGAAAATAATGGAAGTAGGACCCTCATGAATGAATTCACATCATTACCACTGCAAGAAGTTTCTTATAAAAAGTTGAGGTCAGTCTCTTCCCGTTATCTCTCCCTGTCTTACCTTTGGATTTCCTAACAAACACTGACAGAGTACAAATAGCACTACCAGGTGCCATTCCCTTGAGCTTAGGCTTGTGAACATCCAGATATGTGAAAAATACTTTTTCGTGATTGTGCATTGCTCTGTGATAGATTCTGTTAGCAGCACTGATGGAATAAGAGACAAATAACTCCCACAAATTGTCCTGTGATCACCATATGCATGCCCCTATCCCCACAAACATGCACACAAAATAAATAAAATCTAATTTTCCATATTTTTAGTAATGTGTATCAGTAGCTAATATGGGACTGGGAGCAAGACTCAAGGGATAAACTGCTGGATTTGAGAATATGGGGACCTGAGACTCCCAGGACCACAGAATGCCAAAAGCATTTGTGCATGTGATGGCAGAACAGAGATCCTGCAACACAAGTGGGATAATTCCTGTAAGCTCAGGCCAGCTCCCATGGAACACATAGGGATGAGCAATGGGAGACCCTGTTTCACACATGGAAAAAGGTAAGGACAGATACCCTCTGACCTCCACACCTGAACCTTCACCCACCCACACACAGCCCCCCCCCCACAAACACACACAAAAAAGAATACATGTTCTCTAGCCATACATGTAGAAAACTACAGATGATATTTTATCCCATAGAAATCAAAATTATATACTAGCCACAGATTAAGTACAATGTCCTGAATGAACTATCATATCAGAATACATTCATGGATATAAAACAAACAAGCCCTCCAAAAAAGAAAAGATGTGATGTTTTTCCTGTTCAGATTTAACTAAGTGAAATGTCAGTTTTAACACAAATGGTATATAAATCTAATTCAGGATTAGTGAGTGCTTTCAACCAAGTATCGTACTGTGAATTTTTACCCAAAAAGACGACTGATTCAAAGTAGACAAGAGATTGTTGATAGGGACTATTAAAAGGAGAGGCATTGATTTAGCAAGAAGTGGAACGTTTCTAACAATACTCAGGTCGCATCTCTGATTATGTCAGGATAGATGTAGAACTCACACAGGGAAGGTAGATAATTGAAAGTTAAACCACAGCATTTGTGAGACCATAATGCAGCAAAGGTGTTATTCTTATGTTGAGTGGAAAATGTAGCAAAAATAGCATGCTGTCCTTCCATATGAAAATAACATGGCATTCTAGTTTTCAGTGTTTATAAATGAATTCGATAAATGCAATTAGCAAAAATACAATATCTTAAAAATCTAAATAGACATATCTCTAAATTCAGTGTACAAAAGGCCAACAGATACATGAAAAATATTCACTATTATCAAGACCTTGGTAAGAACAAATGAAAACCACTTTGAGATGTCTGTCACCTAACCCCAGTGAGGACTGTAGTCAGGAAGATAAAATGTAGGTACTGGGTTAGGTATAGAAAAAGAGGGAGCCTTATGCACTGTTGGCAGTAATGTAAATTAGTATAGCTTTGGTGCCCTGGGACATGAAACATCCTTAAGAAACTAAAAATAAACCTCACTTTACAATTCAATAGTTTCAGAACTGGGCATAAACCCAAAGGTAGTGAAATAACCATGTCAGAAAGCTAGGTACACGTTCACATTATTGAAGCACTAGCAGTAGCCAGGATCAGTGCCAACTTTAATGCCTATCAACCAAAAATGGGTAAAGGAAATATGCTATGCGTTCGCAGCCACACAAAGAGAGCAATTTTGTCATTTGTGACAGCTGGCATGACACTGGAAGAGGCTATGCTTGGAGAAATGGTTAGCACAGAAAGGTGAGTATAACATGATCCTAGAACTCATACTTAGAAAACAAGGAGTTGGTGTAAAGAATATGGTTGGGTAAACAAGAGCTACATAATGTCATGAGTTGACTTACCAGTGTGGATGGGAGATTTTCACAGGTTCCACACCTAAATGAAGAATGACAGGCAATAATTGGAAGCTGAGATAGGGAAAATCAGTTTTCCTTAGCGTTGAGCTGACTGCTAGACTATCATACCCCAGTAGTCAGCCTAAACACATGTGCATATGCAAAACATTACATGAACCCGGTACGCTATATACACATTTATCACTCACACACACACACACACACACACACACACACACACACACACATATGTGTTTTAAACAATAATAATAGAAAAAGAAGTCATAAAGTTAACAGGTGGGGAGAGACAAAAAAAAAAGTTGGAAAGAGGAGTGAAAGTATGTAAATTCACTATTGTGTGTAACTCTTAAAAACTAAACAAGTCAAGAGTAAAATGAGGTTCTATGGTGATATGCAAGAAATTCATCAGTATGGCTATAGGAACTGGTCTTTTCAGGCTCCCTCTCCTCAGCTGCCCAGGGAACTAACTGGGGGCATCTCCCTGGAAACCTGGGAACCCCTCTAGGGTCAAGTCTCTTGACAACCCTCAGGTAGCTCCTTAAATTAAGATATATGCTTCCCTGCTCCCATATCCACCCTTCCTATATCCCAAGCACCCCATTCCTCCGAGCTCCCCCCGTTCTCCCCTTCACACTTTTCTCTCCCCATCTTCCCTTGGCCCAGTCTCGCCCAACCCTCAAGTTCCCAATTTTGCCTGGCGATCGTGTCTACTTCCAATATCCAGGAGGATTACTATATCTTTTTTTGGGAGTTCACCTTCTTATTATCTTCTCAAGGATCCCAAATTTATAGGCTCGATGCCCTTTAATTATGGCTAGAAACCGATTATGAGTGAGTACATCCCATGTTCATCTTTTTGGGTCTGGGTTACCTCACTCAGAATAGTGTTTTCTATTTCCATCCATTTGCCTGCAAAATTCAAGATGTCATTGTTTTTTACCGCTGAGTAGTATTCTAGCATGTATATATTCCACAGTTTCTTCATCCATTCTTCCACTGAAGGGCATCTAGGTTGTTTCCAGGATCTGGCTATTACAAATAATGCTGCTATGAACATAGATGAGCATATGCTTTTGTTGTATGATTGGGCATCTCTTGGGTAGATTCCCAATAGTGGAATTGCTGGGTCCTGGGGTAGGTTGATCCCGAATTTCCTGAGAAACCACCACACTGCTTTCCAAAGTGGTTGCACAAGTGTGCATTCCCACCAGCAATGGATGAGTGTACCCCTTACCCCACAACCTCTCCAGCAAAGGTTATTATTGGTGTTTTGGATTTTAGCCAATCTGACAGGTGTAAGATGATATCTCAAAGTTGTTTTGATTTGCATTTCCCTGATAGCTAGGGAGGTTGAGCATGACCTTAAGTGTCTTTTGGCCATTCGAACTTCTTCTGTTGAGAATTCTCTGTTCAGTTCAGCGCCCCATTTTTTAATTGAGTTAATTGGCATTTTACCGTCTAGTCTCTTGAGTTCCTTATATATTTTAGAGATCAGACCTTTGTCAGTTGCAGGGTTGGTGAAGATCTTTTCCCAGTCAGTAGGCTGCCTTTGTGTCTTAGCGACAATGTCCTTTGCTTTACAGAAGCTGCTCAACTTCAGGAGGTCCCATTTATTCAATGTTGCCCTTAAAGTCTGTGCAGCTGGGGTTATGCGTAGGAAACGGTTCCCTGTGCCCATTTGTTGTAGAGTACTTCCCACTTTCTCCTCTATCAAGCTCAATGTGTTCAAATTAATATTGAGGTCTTTAATCCATTTGGACTTGAGTTTTGTGCATGGTGATAGATATGGATCTACTTTCATTCTTCTACAGGTTGACATCCAGTTATGCCAGCACCATTTGTTGAAGTTGCCCTCTTTCTTCCATTGTGTACTTTTGGCTCCCACATTGGAGCACCGGACTGAGCTACCAAGGTCCTGATGAGGAGCAGAAGGAGAGAGAACATGAGAAAGAAAGTCAGGACCGTGAGGGAACCTCCAGCTGGCGACAGATGGGGAAGGTGACTGAGCCCCACATTGGAGCACTGGACTGAGCTCCCAAGGTCCTGATGAGGAGCAGTAGGAGCGAGAACTTGAGGGAGAAAGTCAGGAACCAGAGGGGTGCGTTCACTCATGGAGACGGTGGGACAGAACTAATGGGAGATCACCAACTCCAGTTGGAATGGGACTGATGGATCATGCGACCAAACCCGTCTCTCTGAATGTGGCCAACAGCGGGGGCTGACTGAGAAGCAAAGGACAATGGCTCTGGGCTCTGATTCTTCTGCATGGACGGGCTCTGTGGGAGCCTTCTTAGCTTGATCGATCACCTTCCTGGACCTGGGGGGAGTTGGGAGGACATTGGTCTTAGCATAGAGTGGGGAACCCTGATGGCTCCTTGGCCTTGAGAAGGAGGGAGGGGAGGTATGGGTGGAGGGGAGGGGAGGGGAGGGAAGGGGGAGGAGGAGGGGAGGGAGGGGGGAGGAGGAGGGAAGGAGATGGAAATTTTTAAATATAAAAAAAATAAACCATGAAAAAAAAAGAGTAAAATGAGGGTAAGATCAGAAAAGGAGCCAGCAGAAATGGGGGAGAGGGTAGGAGAGGAAGGGGCTATCAAGAAATTCAACAACATTACTTGATAGAAAGACTATCTTCTGCCATTCTACATTGCACCAGGGCAAGCAGAATTCACTTTATATCTGACAATAATTAATCTTACTCACTATAAACAAATGATGAAGGCTTAAGATGATGGGCGGTTTAATTTCCGAGAGTTGATCCCTATCCATTATGAATGAGACTCAACATCTCACTTCCCAACTAATAAATATGTGCAAATACATATATCAATCAAGATTGAAAACACAGCTTAATGTTCTTTCAATACTGGCACTATATATTTCATCTTGAAAAAAGAATTATTCATCTGAAGAAGGAGCTCAAACAATTGACAAGAAACTGAAAAAGTGAATACAAACTTTTTTTTTACTTCATAAAAACTGGAAGTATTTTAATGGTATATCTTGCTTTAAAGGACCAAGACACAACAGACAATGTTTATAGAAATATAACACTGAAGACTGATATATAAAATATGCAAAGAGGGGCCTTTGTCTGAGATACCTGCCCAGCAAAAAGCCATTAGCCTGAAACAGAAGACCCAGTGGAGGGTGAGTGTGTTTCTGCAGACATTCCTCAACCCCCTAATCTTTCTGGTCATGCTGAAGGGGTTTCTCCCTGTGCCTTCTGCCCTTCCTTTCTATCCCATTCCTGAAACAGAAGAACCAGCGGAGGGAAAGGGGTGAGAGGCTGCCCTCAGGCAGGTCTGAGAATTCTGGCAAGGGAGTTCGGCCTCCTTCAGATTGTGCTGCAAGGTACGCTGTGTGATACTCCATGCCACCCTGCCCCCACCTTTGCCCTTTTGTCTGGGCAGTGTCCCTCGGCTATCAGGAATCCCTGATTCAGTGCTGTGGAGTTCCATCTGGATGGGTGAGTGTGTGCTATCCTGGGGCGACCTGCCCTGGAAGAGAGCACAGTCCTCCTCCCCAAGTGCCTGATGCAGGGGTGTCTTTGGAACACACGTCCCTGCCTCTCCCAAGCCTTCCCTAGTGTATTTAAGTGTCCTGCTCCTGCACTAAGGCCATCCACCCAAAGGGGTGAGAGGCTGACCTCCAGGCAGATCTGCTGGCTCCTTCAGATTGAGCTGCAAGGAATAGCTCCTGCTCTGGCACTGAGGAGAGCCACCCAGATTTAGTCACAGCAAAGATTGGTCTAAGACATCAAGCACCTCCCGGCTCCATTTGAAGGAAGAGATGGGCAGGCGCCAATGCAAGAACTCCTCCAACAACATGAAAGGCAATATGACATCACCAGAATCCAGGCATCCCGAAACAACAAGAATTGAACACCCTACTCCAGAGGGAAATCGACCTTAAACAGTACTTTATGAAAATAATAGAGGACCTTAAACAGGAGGTAAAAAACTGCCATAAAGAAATGGAGATGACAAACAAAAAGGTAGACGAAATAAATAAAGCTCTCAAAGATACCCAAGAAAAACAAGAAAAAGCAATCAAACAGGTAAGGGAAACAGTACAAGACCTGAAAAATGAAATGGAGGTAATGAAGAAAACACAATCTGAGGGAAGACTGGAAATGGAAATTCTGAGTAAATGAACAGAAACTTCAGAGACAAGTATTTCCAACCGAATACAAGAGATGGAAGAAAGAATCTCGGTCTCTGAAGATACTATAGAGGAAATAAACTCACAGATTAAAGAACAAATCATATCCAACAAATTCTTAACACAAAACAGCCACGAAATCTGGGACACCATGAAAAGACCAAACCTAAGAATAATTGGGGTAGAAGAAGGAGAAGAATTGCAACTCACAGGCCCAGAAAATATATTCAACAAAATTATAGAAGAAAATTTCCCCAACCTAAAGAAGGATATTCTTATGAAGGTACAAGAAGCCTACAGAACACCAAATAGACTGGATCAAAAGAAAGCATCCCCACGCCATATAATAATCAAAACACAAAACATACAGAATAAAAAACAGATATTAAGAGCTGCAAAGGAAAAAGGTCAAGTAACATATAAAGGAAAACCTATCAGAATTACACCTGACTTCTCACTGGAAACCATGAAAGCCAGAAGGTCTTGGATAAGTGTACTGCAGACTCTAAGAGACCACGGATGCAAGCCTACTATATCCAGCAAAGCTTGCATTCACCATCGATGGAGAAAACAAGATATTCCAGGACAAAAACAGATTTAAACAATACGTTGCCACAAACACAGCCTTACAGAAAGTAATAGAAGGAAAATTGCATACCAAGGAAGCCAACAACCCCCAAAATATCACAAGCATCTGACAACCCTCCACCAGCACAACTCTAAGAAGGAAAACACACAAACTCTACCACCAGAAAAAGTAACTGGACTTAACAACCACTGGTCTTTAATATCATTTAATATCAATGTACTCAATTCACCTATAAAAAGGCACAGGTTAAGAGAATGGATACGAAATCAGGACCCAAAATTCTGCTGTTTACAAGAAACACACCTCAAACTTAAAGACAGACACTACCTCAGAGTAAAGGGTTGGGAAAAGGTTTTCCAATCAAATGGACCAAAGAAACAAGTGGGTGTGGCTATACTAATATCTAAAAAAATTGATTTCAAACTAAAATCAATCAGAAGAGATAGAGATGGACACTTTATACCCATAACAGGAACAATTCATCAGGAGGAAGTCTCTATCCTGAATATCTATGCCCCTAATATAAAAGCGCCCACTTATGTAAAAGAAACATTACTAAAACTCAAAGCATACATCAAACCACACATTCTAATAGTAGGAGATTTCAACTCTCCACTCTCACCAATGGATAGGTCAACCAGACAGAAACTTAGCAGAGAAATAAGAGAACTATCAGATGTAATGAACCAAATGGACCTAACAGACATCTATAGAAAATTCCACCCAAATAGGAAAGAATATAACTTCTTCTCAGCATCGCATGGAACCTTCTCAAAAATTGATCACATAATTGGTAACAAAGCAAGCATCCATAGATACAAAGAAATTGTAGTAACCACCTGTGTATTATCAGATCACCATGGAATAAAGCTAGAATTCAACAACAATTCTAACCCCAGAAAGCCTACAAACTCATGGAATCTGAACAGTCAACTACTGAACCACACCTGGGTCAAGGAAGAAATAAAGAAAGAAATTAAAGTTTTCCTTGAATTCAATGAAAACAAGGACACATCATACCCAAACCTACTGGACACTATGAAAGCAGTGGTAAGAGGAAAATTCATAGCACTAAGTGTCCACATAAAGAAAATGGAGAAAGCACACATTAGAGACTTAACAGCACACCTGAAAGCTCTAGAAAAAAAAGAAGCAGATTCCCCCAGGAGGTGTAGAAGACTAGAAATAATCAAACTGAGGGCTGAAATCAACAAAATAGAAACACAGAAAACAATCCAAAGAATCAATGAAACAAAAAGCTGGTTCTTGGAGAAAATAAACAAGATTGACAAACCCTTAGCCAAACTAATCAAACGGCAGAGGGAGAACATGCAAATTAATAAGATCAGAAATGAAAAGGGGGACATAACCACAGACACAGAGGAAATTCAGAGAATCATTAGATCTTACTACAAAAGCCTGTATGCCACAAAATTGGAAAATGTAAAAGAAATGGACGCTTTTTTAGATAAGTACAATATACCAAAATTAAATCCAGACCAGGTGAACAGTTTAAACAAACCTGTAAGTTGCGAGGAATTAGAAGCGGTCATCAAAAAAAAAAAAAAAAAGCCCAGGACCAGATGATTTCAATGCAGAATTCTACCAGAACTTCCAACAGGAGCAAATCCCTATACTCCTTAATGTGTTTCACAAAATGAAAACAGATGAGTCATTGCCAAACTCCTTTTATGAAGCTACAGTCACCCTGATACCAAAACCACACAAAGACTTAACCAAGAAAGAAAATTACAGACTAATCTCACTCATGAACATCGATGCAAAAATTCTCAATAAAATACTGGCAAATCGAATTCAGGAACACATCCTGATGGAGGAGGGTCTTCTATCAATCTGTTGATTCATTGGTTAATTAATAAAGAAAACTGCTTGGCCTGATAGGTCAGAACATAGGTGGGTGGAGTAGACAGAACAAAATGCTGGGAAGAAGGGAAGTGAGACAGATACAATGCAGCTCTGACCCAAGATGGACGTAGGCTAGAATCTTCTCGGTAAGCCTTCCCTCATGGTGCTATATACATTACTAAATATGGGTTAATCAAAATGTGAAAGTTAGCCAGTAAGAGGCTGAAGCTAATGGGCCAAGCAGTGTTTAAAAGAATACAATTTGTGTGTTGTTATTTCGGGACATAAGCTAGCCAGGTGGCCAGGACCTGGGTGGGAATGCAGCCCACCATTCCCAACACTACACACATCCAAAAAATCATACATTATGATCAAGTATGCTTCATCCCAGAGAGGCAGGGCTGGTTCAACATACAAAGATCGATCAATGTAATCCATCATATAAACTGAAGGAAAAAAAATCATATGATTATTTCATTAAATGCTGAAAAAGCATTTGGCAAAATTCAACACCCCTTTATGATAAAGGTCTTGGATAGATTAGAGATACAAGGGTCATTCCTAAATATAATAAAAGCAATATACAACAAGCCGACAGCTAACATTAAATTAAATGGAGAGAAACTCAAAGCCATCCCACTAAAATCAGGGACAAGATACCTCTTCAATATAGTGCTTGAAGTTCTAGCAATAGCAATAAGACAGCATAAGGAGATTAAGGGAATTTGAATTGGAAAGGAAGTAGTCAAACTTTCATTATTTGCAGATAACATGATAGTGTACATAAGCGACCCAAAAACTTTCCCAAAGAACTCATACGTCTGATAAACACCTTTAGCAATGTGGCAGTATACAAAATCAACTCCAAAAAATCAGTTGCCCTCCTATACACAAAGGATAAAGAAGCAGAGAGAGAAATCAAAGAAGCATCACCTTTCACGATAGCCACAAATAGTATAAATATCTTGGGGTAACTCTAACCAAGGAAGTAAAAGATATATTTGACAAGAACTTTAAGTCTTTGAAGAAAGAAATTGAAGAGGATACCAGAAAATGGAAGGATCTCCCTTGCTCTTGGATTGGGAGGATCAACATAGTAAAAATGGCAATTCTATAGATTCAATGCAATCCCCATCAAAATCCCAACAAAATTCTTCACAGACCTTGAGAGAACAGTAATCAACTTTATATGGAAAAACAAAAAACCCAGAATAGCCAAAACAGTCCTATACAATAAAAGTACTTCCGGAGGCATTACTATCCCTGACTTCAAACTCCATTACAGAGCTTCAGTAATGAAAACAGCTTGGTATTGGCATAAAAAGAGGGATGGTGACCAGTGGAATCAAGCCGAAGACCCAGATATTAATCCACAAATATATGAACACCTGATTTTCAACAAAGGAGCTAAATATATACAATGGAAGAAAGAAAGCATCTTTAACAAATGGTCCTGGCATAACTGGATGTCAACATGTAGAAGAATGAAAGTAGATCCTTATCTATCACCATGCACGAAACTCAAATCCAAATGGATTAAAGACCTCAATATTAATCTGACCACACTGAATCTGATAGAAGAGAAAGTGGGAAGTGGTCTACAACACATGGCCACAGGAGACCACTTCCTACATAGAACCCCAGTAGCACAAACAATAAGAACGACAATGAATAAATGACACCTCCTGAAACTGAGACGCTTCTGTAAAGCAAAGGACACTGTCATTAAGACAAAAGGCAACCTATAGACTGGGAGAAGATCTTCACCAACCCCACATCAGACAAAGGTCTGATCTCCAAAATATATAAAGAGCTCAAGAAACTAGATTTTAAAATGCTAATTAGTCCAATTGAAAAATGTGGCATTGAACTGAACAGAGAATTCTCAACAGAAGAAGTTGGAATGACCAAAAGACACTAAAGGTCATGATCAACCTCCTTAATGATTAGGGAAATGCAAATCAAAACAACTTTAAGATACTGAGTAGAGGGTGCCAGAAATGTCCAGATCCTATTGCCATACTCATGAATATCTTGCATATCACCATAGAACCTTCACCTGGCATTGGATGGAGAAAATGACAGAGCCCCACATAGGAGCACTGGACTGAACTCCCAAGGTCCTGATGAGGAGCAAATGGAGGGAGATCATGAGCAAGGAAGTCAGGACCGTGATGGGTGCGTTCACCCATTGAGACGGTGGGACAGATCTAATGGGAGACCACCAAGTCCAGTTGGAATGAGACTGATGGAACAGGGGACCAAACCAGACTCTCTGAATGTGGCTGATGGTGGAGGCTGACTGAGAAACCAAGGACAATGGCGATGGGCTTGGACTCTACAGCATGGACGGGCTCTGTGTGAGCCTTGTCAGTTTGGTTGCTCACCTTCCTGGACTTAGGGGGAGTGGGGAGGATCTTGGACTTAACATAGTGAAGGGAACCCTGATGGCTCTTTGGCTTGGAGAAGGAGGGAGTGGGGGTATGGGTGGAAGGGAGGGGTGGAAAGGGGGAGGAGGAGGGGAGGAAATGGAAATTTTTAATAAAAAAATGAGAAAAAAGATACCATGTTATACCTGTCAGAATGGCTAAAATCAAAAACACCAATGATAGGCTTTGCTGGAGAGGCTGTGGAGTAAGGGGTACACTCATCCATTGCTTGTGGGATTGCAAACTTGTGCAACCACTTTGGAAAGCAGTGTGGTGGTTTCTCAAGATATTTGGGATCAACCTTCCACAGGATCCAGCAATTCCACTCTTGGTAATGTACCCAAGAGATGCCCAATCATACTACAAAAGTATTTGTTCAACTATGTTTATAGCAGCACTGTTTGTAATTGCCAGAACCTGGAAACAACCTAGGTGCCCCTCAATAGAAGAATGGATGAAGAAGGTGTGGCACATATACACTTTAGAGTACTACTCAGCAGCAAAAACAATGACATCTTGAATTTTGCATGTTAATGGATGGAAATAGAAAACACAATCCTGAGTGAGGTAACCCAGACCCCAAAAGAGGAATGTGGTATGTACTCACTCATAAGTGGATTCTCGCCATAAATAAAAGACATAGGGCCTATAATTTGTGATCCTAGAGAAGCTAAATAAGTGAACCCAAAGAAAAACATATTGTTATCTTCCTAGATATTGGAAATTGACAAAATTGCCAGGCAGGGGTTGGGAGCACAAGGGTGGGGGTGAGGATGGGATAAGGGGAGATGGGTAGAGAAGGGAGAAAGAGAGGATGGGGAGAGCTTGAGGGAATGGGATGGTTAGGATGGAGGAGGGGAGATATGGGAGCAGGGAAATATATATCTTAATTACGGGAGCCATTTTAGGGTTGGCAAGAGACTTGACTCTAGAGGAGTTCCCAGGTATCCAAGGAGATGTCCCCAGATTGTTCCTTGGGCAACAGAAGAAAGGGTGCCTGAACTGGCCTTGTCCTATAGCCACACTAATGATTATCTTGCATATCACCATCTGGTGATGGATGGAGATAGAGACAGAGACCCACATTGGAGCACTGGACTGAGGTCCCAAGGTCCTGATGAGGAGCAGAAGAAGGGAGAACATGAGCAAGGAAGTCAGGACCACGAGGGGTGCATTCACCCACTGAGATGGTGGGACAGATCTAATGGGAGATCTAAAGGCCAGTTGGAATGGGACTGATGGAGCATGTGATCAAACCGGACTCTTTGAATGTGATTGACAGTGGAGGCTGACTGAGAAGTCAAGGACAATGGCCATGGGCTTTGATTCTACTGCATGGACGGGCTCTGTGGGAGCCTTGTCAATTTGGATGATCACCTTCCTGGACCTGGATAAAATTGGGAGGACCTTGGACTTCTCATGGTGTAGGGAACCCTAACTGCTCTTTGGCCTGGAGAAGGAAGGAGTATGGGTGTGGGTGGAGGGGAGGGGAAGGGAGGGGAGGTGAGGGATGTGGGAGATGGAAATTTTTAATTAAAAAATCGTCTCTTTTGAAAAAAACGCATGTGCTTTCTCAATAAGGCTTCTAAAGAAGTACACTTTTAAAAGAAAGGGCTTATCTTTCAAAGTACAGCATTTAGAAAGATATGCCACACTCCATTTATTTGTAAAAATGCTTTGAAGTGTTTTAAGACAGTTCTTCTCTTTTGACAATAATGCATGTGCATTTTTCACTAAAGCTTCAAAAGAAGTTCACTTTCAAAAGAAAGGGTTTATATTTCAATGTACAGTGTTTAGAAAGAAATAGAACACTCCTTTCACTTCTTGCACTGCTTTGAAGTATTTAAAGACAGTTATTCTATTTTGAGGAAAATGCATGTGTGCTTCTCACTAAAGCTTCTAAAGAAGTACACATTCAGAGGAAAGGGCTTATCTTTCAAAGTACAAAATTTAGAAAGAAATGCCACAATCCATTCACTACTAACAATGCTTTGAAGTGATTTAAGACAGTTCTCTTTTGAAAGAAACTCATGTGCATTTCTCACTAAAGCATCTAAAGAAGTACACTTTCAAAAGAAAGGCCTTATCTTTCAAAGTACAGAATTTAGAAAGAAATGCAACACTCCTTTCACAATTAACAATATGATGATGTATATTAAGAACGTTCATCTCTTTTGAGAGAAACACATATGCGTTTCTCACTAAAGCTTCTAAAGAATTAAGTACACTTTCAAAGACATTGCTTACCTTTCAAAGTATAGCATTTAGAAAGAAATGCAACACTCCTTTCATATCTAACAATGTGTTGATGTATATTTAAAAAGTTTGTCTCTTTTGAAATAAACGCATGAGCGTTTCTTAATAAAGCTTCTGAAGAAGTATACTTTCAAAAGAAAGGGCTCATCTGTCAAAGTACAGCATTTAGAAAGAAATGCAACACTCATTTAACATAAAAATTCATTTATGTGTTTTAAGAAACTTTGTCTCCTTTTATATAAACGCATGTGCGTTTCTAACTAAAGCTTCTAAAGCTAGTAAGTACACTTTCAAAAGACAGGGCTTATCTTTCAAAGTACAGCATTTAGAAAGAAATTCCACACTCCTTTCACTTCTAACAAAGCTTTCAAGTGTTTTAAGACAGTACTTCTCTTTGAGAGAAATGCATGTGTGTTTCTCACTAAAGCTTCTAAAGATATAAGTACACTTTCAAAATAAAGGGATTAACTTTCAAAGTACTGCATTTAGAAAGAAATGCAACACTCCTTTTACATCTAACAATGTGTTGATGTATAAAAAGAAAATTTTTCTCTTTGAAAGAAACACATATGCATTTCTCAATAAAGCTTCTAAAGAAGTAAGTACACATTCAAAAGAAAGGGCTTATCTTTCAAAGTGCAACATTGAGAAAGAAATGCAACACTTCTTTAACATATAACAGTTCATTGATGTGTTTTAAGAAAGTTCATCTCCTTTGAAAGAAACCCATGTATGTTTTTCAATAAAGCTTTTAAAGAAGCAAGTACACTCTCAAAAGAAAGGGCTTATCTTTCAAAGTACAGCATTTACAAAAAAATTCCACACTTCATTCACTTCTAACATTGTTTTGAAGTGTTAGAAATCTGTTCTGAGAAAATGCATGTGTGTTTCTCACTAAAGCTTTAAGAGAAGTAACTTCACTTTCAAAAGGGCTTATCTGTCAAAGTACAGCATTTAGAATGAAATGCAACACTCCTTTTACTTCTAATAATACGTTGATGTTTTTAGAAAGTATATCTCTTGAAAAAAAACGCATGTTCGTTTCTCAATAAACCTTAAGTACACTTTCAAAAGAAAGCTTGTCTTTCAAAGTACAACATTTAGAAAGAAATGTCACACTCCATTCACTTCTAACAATGCTTTGAAGTGTTAAGACAGTTCTTCACTTTTGAGAGAAAAGCATGTGCAGTTCTCTCTAAATCTTCTAAAGAAGTACCCTTTTAGAAGAAAGGGCTTATCATTCAAAGTACAGCATTTAGAAAGAGATGCCACACTCCATTCACTTGGAACAATGCTTTGAAGTGTTTTAAGACTGTTCTTCTCTTTTGAGAGAAACGCATGTGCCTTTCCACTAAAGCTTCAAAACAAGTACACTTTCAAAAAGAAAGTGCTTATTTCAAAGTACAGCTTTTAGAAAGAATACAACACTCATTTCACTTCTCGCACTGCTTTGAAGTGTTTTAAGACACTTCTCTTTTCAGGAAAATACATGTGCATTTCTCATTAAAGCTTCTAAAGAAGTAAGTACACCTTCAAAAGAAAGGGCTTATCATTCAAAGTATGGCTTTTAGAAAGAAATGTAACACTCCTTTCATTTCTTACACTGCTTTGAAGTGTTTTAAGATACTTCTTTTTGTTTAGGAAAATGCATGTGCGTTTCTCAAAGCTTCTAAAGAAGTACACTTTCAAAAGAAAGGTCTTTTCTGTCAAAGTATAGCATTTACAAAGAAATGCAACACCCCTTGAACAAATAACAATTCGTTGATGTGTTTTAAGAAAGTTCATCTCCTTTGAAAGGAAGGTATGTGCATTTCTCAATAAAGCTTCTAAATAAGTAAGTACACTTCCAAAAAACAGGGCTTATCTTTCAAAGTACAGTATTTGAGAGAAATGCAACTCGCCATTCACTTCTAACAATTCGTTCATGTGTTTTAAAAAAAGTTCATCTCTTTTGAAAAAAACTGTGCGTTTCTCTATAAAGCTTCTAAAGAAGGAAGTACACTTTCAAAAGAAAGGGCTTGTCTTTCAAAGTACAGCATTTAGAAAGAAATGCTACACTCCATTCACATCTAACAATGCTTTGAAGTGTTTTAAGACAGTTCTTCTCATTTGAGAGAAATGCATGTGCATTTCTCACTAAAGCTTCTAAAGAAGTAAGTACACTTTCAAAAGAAAAGGCTTATCTTTCAAAGTACAGTTTTAGAAAGAAATGCAACACTCCTTTTACATCTAACAATATGTTGATGTATAGTAAGTTTATCTATTTTGAAAGAAACGCATGTGCATTTCTCAATAAAGCATTTAAAGTAGTAAATTCACTTTCAAAAGAAAGGGCTTATCTTTCAAAGTACAGCATTTAGAAAGGTATGCAACTCTCTGTTCACTTCTAACAATGCTTTGAATTGTTTTAAGACAGTTTTTCTCTTTTGAAAGAAATGTATGTGCATTTCTCACTAAAGCTTCTAAAGAAGTACACTTTCGAAAGAAAGGACTTATCTTTCAAAGTACAGCATTTAGAAAGAAATGCAACACTCCATTCACTTCTAACAATGCTTTGAAAGGTTAGAAATCAGTTCTTTCCTTTTGCCCAAATTCGGCCCCGGGTCTGCACTGTGTGCTAGACCTCACCTCAGTTTGGGAGCTTCAGGAAAGGGGCTGGAGGTTGAGAACTCAGACGCAGTGACAGACTGACACACAGAACTCCCAACGCTGGTTCAGGAAAGCCCCTCTTTATTAACCCCATGTAGACTTAAATACACTGCAGTTAATGGTCAACAGGTGATTCTCTGATCCTCTAACTAGGCACAGCTTCTAGTAACATATTAGAAGGTTCTAGGAGGGAAAAGCAACCGAAGGCCAGGACTCATTAATCCAAACATCTCCTCCCTAAATTTTTTATAAAACAGAAGACCCTCCTGTCTTAGGTCATCACAGACGAGTAAACCCTTATTCATCTTTGTGAGCCCCTTCCCTGTCTTAGGCAGGCCATCTTCTGTAGAAGTTGCTCATCTATGGAGGAATCTTCATTGTTGGTGCAGTATTTGCAACCAGACCTTACTGGCCAACAGGGTCAGAAGGACTTGCTACGTGACCATATGCTGATGCTGCATTCTCATGGTTGTCTGATCTTACACAGAATTCAGAAATGAATGTCATGGCAACAGGCATTGAATGCCAACAATAGGGTCCCCAATCACCACTGGACCCAGTCTCCCATTTGGACTATAGTATTCAACCATCCCTTTGGCTAAACAGTTACAATCTGGTGTGCTAATTGTAACATTTCAAAGGCTATTCAAGTAGCCATTGAATTGTTTCACAACATAAGAGGCATTAGCAATATTAACAGATGTCATAATAAAAGTATGAACAAGACATTTGTTGTACTAAATATAAGTCCACCTGCTCCTACAATAGGACAGTCTCTTGATCTAAATTCAAAAGTCAATTTAATGTGGACACTCAAGGCATTCTGAGTCTGGAGAGCATCATTGACTTGTCTCGCCAGTTTATCTACGGTGTCCAACACCAACAATGTTTGTGCTATTGCTAGTCCTGCAACCATGGCTGCAGCAGCAGACACGACAATGACAGCAATCACTGCAGATATCTCTCCACAATCTCATTTCTCTCTATACAAGGTCATCTCAGTCTGCTTAGCCTTTTTGTTGATTGGCAGTGGTATGATGGCTGGTATCCGAACCAACAAGGCAGCACTGGAGTGGTCATCCCAGCAGTCACTCAGGCCACAGTTTCTGAAAGAACAACCAAGAATATCCTTTCCTCCAAAGGTGCTATTCCATATTACAAAAATGAAAAGAAAAATGAAAGAAAACTAAAATAGTGCCTGGGCTCTCAGGGAAATAGCCCAAAATATGTAATAAAACAAAGCATTCACAAAAGAAAAGGTTTGATTAATAGAAGCCTGTTCTATCGCCATATACAAAGAACTAGTTTGGCTCATAGATCAATACAAGGGGGTTCCTTACCAGGCTTCACACAGAGCTTTCCACTTGATTGGGACTCACCAGGAGGCTCATCAAGAGAATGACAGGTGTCATTCTCAGGCTCATCACAGGATCCTTTCTCATCATTTTCCACAGCCCGAACATATCGCTCTGGTACCCAAATGGGCTTATCTGTTCCTGGAGGAAAAACACAAACAGCTCCTCTCACCCTAGCCAACAGGGACATGGGCTCCTTCCATTGTCCTGTAAGAAGGTCTTTCCATCGTACCCATCCTAAGAACTGAGAACTTTTATTCCAATGTCTTTCCATGGCCAAATGACCCTCACTATCCACAGTTAAAAAATTTAGAATAAAAAAATAGAAGCCAATTGTGTATTGGGAGAAAGAATTTACTCCCCCCTATTTATTTTTGTGAAATACTGTTTTATTATCATATGCATTCTTTCTACTATAGCTTGTCCAGTAGGGTTATATGGAATACCTATAATATGTTTAATATCATTATTTACACAAAAAGTTTGAAATTTTCCACTAGTATATACAGGACCATTATCTGTTTTAATAACATTAGGTAAGCCCATATAAGCAAAAGCCAGAAGGCAATGAGCTATCACATCCTTAATTTTCTCTCCACTATGCAACAAAGCAAAAACTACTTTAGAACAAGTATCTACTAAAACATGCATATATTTCAGCTTTCCAGCTGAGGATAGGTGGGTAACATCAATCTGCCAAATGTCATTTGGTTTAAGACCACAAGGATTAACTCCAGCAATGGTGTATTATGAAAAGGAGCACAGGCAGAACATTGGGTGGTAATTTGTAAGGCTGTGGCTCTGGAGCAACCAGCATAGTGCTGCAAAGAACGAGCATTTAAGTGATATTTTTATGGAGTTTAGAAGCCTTTTCTTCAGGGATAGCAAATAATATTCAGGTATATGCATCTGTGAGTTGATTACCCTTGGCCAGGGGTCCAGGTAATTGAGTATGACCTCTAATATGACTCACAAAAATAGAATCATGCCTGGACCATAATAAATATTGTAGACAACATAATTGTTGTTGTATACGGGACACAGGAAAAATATAAGGAGCAGTTTCTAAAGGAGCAATAATTTGAGACAAGTAAATACTATCAGTATATAAATTGACTCATCAGGAAACATTTATAATGCTAGAATACAGGCTATTATTTCAGCTGCTTGTGCAGAGACATTGCCAACAGGTGTTTGGGATACTAGACCCTGAGAAACTACCACAGCATTTCCTTTTGGAGAACCATCTGTAAAAACTGTTCGAGCTCCCACTAGAGGCCCAGGTTTTACTATTCGTGGAAAAATAACAGGATGATTTTTAAAAAACCTTAACAATGAATGTTGGGGATAATGGCTATCAATTATTGCATCAGTTGATAATAAAATCCAATCATCATTATATTGCTGTAAATGTAAAAATTGATCTTTATCATAGGGAAGTACAATTTTGTCTGGAAATTTGCCAAAGGTTTTTATACTCATTTTCCTAGCTTTCCAAAGTAATTGCAGAACTAACTCATAATATGGCATAACACGAGAAGGAGAAATAGGCATATGTACCCACATGATAGGTCCAGATTGCCAAAAAACTCCAGTTGGTGCAAAATGAGATGTTAACACTAATAATTGTATAGAATTCCTTTAAAGTAATATCCGCTATCTTGGTGGAGACCTCCAATTGCCACGCACCACGCCCCCGTGTCTGCGTTCGGTGCGCTGGCACCCAGTTCGCAAGATTCGGGCAAGGGGCAGGAGGTTAAAATACACAAACACAGACAGACAGAAAGACAGCAACATGGGTCATCCTTGAATTCCCCAAGAATGCCCCCTTTATTGTGTTCAGGAGCAGATTATATAGAGATAGCCACACCCCAGCCAAACCCACCAGAAACCACTCTGCCATCAGGAACTCCTGAGGGTCTCATGCTCAGAACAGCTGTAGGCACTCAGATCAGGGGATTACAAGAAATTCAGGATCTGGAGTCTCACTGCTCCCAACATCTCCCCCCTAAGTTGTTGTTTTTTTTTTTTTATATATATATATATATAAAACAGTGTCTGATCTTAAGTATTTGGGGGGATGAGGGGTCAGTATCTCCAGGTAACATATACTTTGGGTACTGCTGTGGTTTCCGCCAGGCTAGGCATGGACTGGGCTGAGGCAATGTGCCTTCCACCACAGCCACCTAGCAAAGCTCTGCTCCAGCTACCTTCTAGCCCTAGCTGCATTTGTTCTGGGTCCAAACTGGTGCATGAAGTGGAGCGGAACTCAGGAAAGCAGGCTTGCTGCTCTGCAACCACTGAAGGGGCCCCACTTAGGGAATTTGGGCGTTGTCAATCTGTCTGACTACTTCCTGCTGAGCGGGGACGCTGCATTCTTAGGGGTATTTACTGCAATTCACTGCCATTTTTCAGTCGAGCTCAGACACGGGTCACGGTTGTGCTGTGCTTCTTTGCCCTGAGGCCCATGCTGGAAGCGGGCCTAGCGTTCTTGCCTCGTTGGTCCTTGAGGCAGGTCCCGGGGTTTGCATGCATTGCAGCCCCTCAGTGCCCACCTGGAGCTGCTTGGCCTTGGAGCCACTGCCACTCACACTCCACTGCAACATTTCAGGAGGTCTCGGGGATTCAAACCACATGAATATCGAATAAATCCTTAGGTTCTCATCATCTTTGGAGACAAAAACAGAACCTCCTTTCCAAAACATCAAATTCTTAAGCCCATATTTTAAAGTCAAGACACCTTTCTTAGCAATTCCTAGAATCAAATGTCTTTCTCCAGTCCAGAACACAAAAGACAACACAATCAACATATCATACATCTGTATGCATTTATCTTTTTTAAAGCTATATACATTCTATCTTTTCCCAATATATACGTACCCTCCGGCCGGGGACAACCCTGTTTGTTTATCCCTCTTTCTCCACTTGGAGTTCCACTTGCTACCAAACCGAGTGAAGGACAACAGGATTAACACATATACCTCAATCCACCCTCACCTTCTGAGGGCGACCTCTCAGCATTCCCTAACTCCTGATATCTCGGCTGGGACTCTAATTGCTGCTATCTCAGTGGAGACCTCCAATTGCCGAAATCTCAGCCCTGGTCTGTGCTCTGTGTGCTAGACCTTACCTCAGTTCGGGAGCTTCAGGAAAGGGGCTGGAGGTTGAGAACTCAGACGCAGCGACAGACTGACACACAGAACTCCCAACGCTGGTTCAGGAAAGCCCCTCTTTATTAACCCCATGTAGTCTTAAATACACTGCAGTTAATGGTCAACAGGTGATCCTCTGATCCTCTAACTAGGCACAGCTTCTAGTAACATATATTAGAAGGTTCTAGGAGGGAAAAGCAACTGAAGGCAAGGACTCATTAATCCATCACCTTTGAGAGAAATGCATGTGCGTTTTTCACTAAAGCTTCTAAAGAATTAAGTACAATTTCAAAATAAAGGGCTTATCTTTCAAAGTACAGCATTGAGAAAGAAATGCAACACTCTTTTCACATCTAACAATGCGTTGATGTGTTTTTAAAAAGTTCGTCTTGATAACATCTTCAGCTCAGCCTGATCAGGGCGCTGGGACTGCGTAGGGAGTGCAACCGGCAGGCGGGAGTTTCTTTGTTTCAATAGCCTGCCTGCAGCAAGGTAGGCCCTCTCCAAAACTCCCTGGCCAGCAAAGACACTGGATATTAGGACCAGAAGACACATCTGGGAGCAAAGACACTGGATATTAGGACGAGAAGACACATCTGGGAACAAAGACACCAGATATTAGGACCAGAAGACACATATGGGAGCAAAGACACGAGATGTTAGGACCAGAAGACACACCTGGGAGCAAAGACACCGGATATTAGTACCAGAAGACAAATCTGGGAGCAAAGACACCAGATCTTAATACCAGAAGACACATCTGGGAGGCATCCCTTAGCTACCAGGAATCCCTGATTCAGTGCTGTGGAGTCCCATCTGGGAGGTGAGTGACTTCCTGACCCTTCGGGAGCAGCCTGGGAGACGGATCACAGCCACTCCCTAACCCCCTACACTTTCTAATCTTCCGGCTGGGGCTAGTCTCCCTGGCTACTGCCTCCATCTTCCGACCCCACCCAGCTTGCACCCAGAAAAACCGTCCCTTCTTCCTCCCCTCTTCGGGTTCATAACATCTCCAGCTCAGCCTGATCAGGGCGCTGGCACTGTGTAGGGAGTACAACCGGCAGGCAGGAGTTTCTTTGTTTCAATAGCTTGCCTGCAGCAAGGTAGGCCCTCTCCGGAACTCCCTGGCCAGCAAAGACACTGGATATTAGGACCAGAAGACACATCTGGGAGGACCAGAAGACACATCTGGGAGGACCAGAAGACACATCTGGGAGAACTAGAAGACACATCTGGGAGCAAAGACACCAGATACTAGCACCAGAAGACACATCTGGGAGCAAAGACACCAGATCTTAATACCAGAAGACACATCTGGGAGGCATCCCTCAGCTACCAGGAATCCCTGATTCAGTACTGTGGAGTCCCATCTGGACAGCCTTACCTAGTGTATTCAAGTGTCCTGACCCTGTACCAAGGCCACCTAACCAGAGGGTGAGAGGCTGCCCTCCAGGCAGGTCTGAAGAGCCCAGCAAGGGAGTGTGGGCTCCTTCAGATTGTACTGCAAGGAATAGCTCCTGCTCTGGCACTGAGGAGATCCAACCACATTCAGTCACAGCAAAGATTGGTCTAAGACACCAAGAACCTCCCGGCTCCATTTGAAGGAAGAGATGGGCAGGCGCCAATGCAAGAACTCCTCCAACAACCCGAAAGGCAACATGACATCACCAGAATACAGGCATCCGGAAAAAACAAGAATTGAACACCCTACTCCAAAAGAAATAGAAGAAATCTTCCTTAAACAGGACTTTATGAAAATAATAGAGGACCTTAAACAGGAGGTAAAAAACTGCCATAAAGAAATGGAGATGACAAACAAAAAGGTAGACAAAATAAATAAATCTCTCAAAGATACCCAAGAAAAACAAGAAAAAGCAATCAAACAGTTAAGGGAAACAGTACAAGACCTGAAAAATGAAATGGAGGTAATGAAGAAAACACATTCCGAGGGAAGACTGGAAATGGAAATTCTGAGTAAACGAACAGAAACTTCAGAGACAACAGCCGGTGTGGCCATACTAATTTCTAACAAAGTTGGCTTCAAACTAAAATCAGTCAGAAGAGATGGAAAGGGACACTTTATACTCATAAAAAGAAAAATCCTTCAGAATGAAGTCTCAATCCTGAATATCTATGCCCCTAATATAAAAGCACCCACTTATGTAAAAGAAACACTACTAAAACTCAAGGCAACCATCAAACCACACACACTAATAGTAGAGGAGACTTCAACACTCCTTTCTCACCAATTGACAGGTCAATCAGAGAGAAACCTTACAGAGAATTAAAAGACTTAATGGAGGTAATGAACCAAATGGACTTAACAGACATCTATAGAACATTCTACTCAAATAGGAAAGAATATACCTTCTTCTCTGCGGCTCATGGAACCTTTTCGAAAATTGACCACATACTTGGTAACAAAGCAAACTTCCACAGTTACAAAAAAATATTAGTAACCACCTGTGTCTTATCGGATCACCATGGATTAAAATTAGAATTCAACAACAATGCTACCCCCAGAAAGCCTACAAACTCATGGAAACTGAACAGTCAACTACTGAAGAGTCCTTTATTTTATAAAAAAATTTAAAGCTTTAAATCTGGAATGTAGCTTTTTCTAAGATTATTTATTTATGTATTTGTGTATATGGGTGCAGTGTCTGCATGTACATCTGCACACCAAAAGAGGGCATCAGACAATTATGAGCTGCCATGTGCTGGGAATTGAACTCAGGACATTTGGTTAACCACTGAGCCCTCTCTCCAGCCCTGGAATGTAACTTTCCATGTAACACTTTCTCTGGGGAAATGATCCCTTCATTGTTTTGTTTATTTATGAGTTTTTGAGACAGGGTCTGTCTACTGTAGTCCTGGATACCTAAAATCTACTATGTAGACCAGGTAAGCCTCAGACTCAAGATCCACCTGCCTCTGTCTCCACTGGAAATATAAAGGTGAACCATCATGCACAGCCTTTCTTGATTTACTAAACTTACAGGGAGTACAAATCTCCATGATAGTACCAACCACATTGGGTTTATTTTTTGTTGGTTTTTTTTTTTTAATTTTTCAATACAGGGTTTTTCTGTGTAACAGCTCTGGCTGTCCTGGAACTAGCTCTGTAGCCCAGGCTGGCCCAGAACTAATCACAGAGATCCACCTGCTTCTGCCTCCTGAGTGATGGGATTCAAGGCGTGTTCCAACACTGCCCAGTCACATTTGGTATGTTTATTGTTCTTCATTCTTTCAATTTTTCTCTTCTCAGCCAAGATTTATGTACCCAACCTGAGGAAGGTTTGGCAGTTTCACTACAAATATGACTGTTCTTTAATATATTAAGTCTGAGTTATCATCTGAGGTCTCTGATACAGCAACTCCTGTGAAAGAATCTAACATTCACTTCATCACTTGGATGTCTCCCTTGTGAGTTTTTTGATGTATACGAAGCCCCGAATTAGGACAAAGGGATTTCCCACATTTAGAGCATTTCCAGGCTCTCTCCATGTGTGAACCCTCTGATGTTTGATGTAGGAGGGTCTTCTGTTTTGTGTTGATTTCATTGGTTAAATAAAGAAACTGCCTTAGCCTTTTGATAGGACAGAAAATTAGCTAGGCAGAGTAGACAGAACAGAATGCTGGGTAGAAGGCAGTGTGGCAGATGCCATGGCTCTCCTCTCTGAGACAGTCGCCAGTTAGACTCATCCCAGTAAGCCACAGTCAAGTGGTGATACATGTTATTAGAAATGGGTTGAATCAATATGTAAGAGCTAGCCAATAAGAGGTTAGAACTAATGGACCAGGCAGTGTTTAAATGAATACAGTTTCTGTGTTATTATTTCTGGGACTAAGCTAGCTGTGCTGGAGCCAGGTGGGACGAAAAGCAGGCCTGCTCGCCTCATCACTACAGATGTTCACTGAGAGGACTTCTGAGTGAAAGCTTTCCCACAGTCTCTACTTCTAAAAAGTTTCTCTCTGGAAAGAATTTTCTGCTGTATCTGAAGGCTGTAATAAGGTTTTCTACACTCATTGCACTCATATGGCTTCTCTGTTGAATGAGTTTGTTGGTGTATAATTAACTATGATTTACCATAGAAGGCTCACTCACAAGCGCTACATTCATAGGATCTCTCTCCTGTGTGTGCTCATCTGTGTCTAACAAGATATGACTTGCTGCTGAAAGACTTTCCAAAAAATAAAATAAAAAATGGCTTTCCAGCCGGGCGGTGGTGGCGCACGCCTTTAATCCCAGCACTCGGGAGGCAGAGGCAGGCGGATCTCTGTGAGTTCGAGACCAGCCTGGTCTACAAGAGCTAGTTCCAGGACAGGCTCCAAAGCTACAGAGAAACCCTGTCTCGAAAAACCAAAAAAAAAATGGCTTTCCACACTCACTGCAGGCATAGGGCTTCTCCCCAGCATAAGCTCACAAATGGGCAATGCGCTGCTCCTTCCAGCCAAAGGCTTTGCCACACTCACTGCACTCATAAGGATTTTTTCCAGTGTGAACTCCCTGGTGTACAATGAGTTGTGTTTTTGCATTGAAGGTTTTCCCACAATAACTACATTGATAAGGTTCCTCCCCTGTGTACATTCAGGTGTGAATGAGGAGGTAGAACTACTCCTAAATGCCTTCCCACATTCATTGCATCTATGAGGTTTAACTTTTGTGTGAGTTCTCTGATGTACAATGAATGGGGACTTCAAGCTAAATACTTTCCCACATTCACTGCACTCATAAGGTTTTACTCCTGTGTGAATTCTCTGGTGCCAAATAGGTTACATTTCTAACTGTAGGCTTTCCCACATTTGCTGCAACAAAAGGGCTTCTCTCCTGTGTGGACTCCTTGATGGACAATGAGCTGTGACCTAAACAAAAAATCTTTCTCACATTCACTACATAAGTAGGGCTTTTCTCCTGTGTGAATTCTCTGATGAGCATTAAGGTTTGACTTAGCACTGAAGGCTCTTTCACACTGTATACATTTGTATGGTCTCTCCCCTGAATGAATTCTGAAATGTACAACAATCTGTGATTTACAATGAAAAGCTTTCATTACACACACAGTTTTTTTCTAAGCTACAATGTCTTTTATGCTTTAAAAATATTATTCCTCATAAATATGAAATTGATCAGGATCCTTTCTTATGTAAATTCTGTTTTGTACCATATTTGTTCCACATGTATTATGCTTATGGAGTCTCTACCTTGAAGAAACATGGTTCTGTTCATAAAAAGTTTTCCAAACACATAAGTATAGCTTCTCTGAACATTTTCATCTTGACTTTTCTGGTACCATTCTTTCCAGTCTTCTAGAAAGAAAAAAGCAAAACAATTCTGATTTTTAATTCTGACACAGAATTAGAGATATGAAAAAGCATGCAGGGGTGAAGCACATGTAACAAGTGGGTAGTGCTCATTTAGGATACATGAAGAACTGGATTATCCTGCCAGTACAAACTGGGGTTGCGGGGAGTCTTCTCACTTTGGTAAGAGACCTATGACACTGCTTCAAAAGGAAAATGGGCAAAGCATGGAGGTGATGAAAGTAAATAAAAGCCAAACAAAAACAATGTCCTTCCTCATTACTGGTAGTGAATTGGTCATAATGAAAATTACTTTAAAAGGGTTTTTTTTTTAACAAATATACTTGCTGGGGATGGCACAAGTATTTAATCCTACCACCTGGGAGGCAGAGGCAGGAAGATGTCTGTAAGTTCTGTGACACCATTGCTACATAGTTAGAGCCTATCTCAAAAATAAAACTTCCTACCCCCAAATAAAAGAACTTGATGTGTTGTCAAAATGGTACAATGAATAAAGGTGCTTGCCACCTTAGCCTAATAACCCATTTCAATCTCCAGGAAAGAACTGACTTCCACAGTCTGTCCTCTGAATTCCACATATGTGCAGCACATATAGCAACCCCAATCCAAATATGTTTTTCAAAACATTGATACAAATGTTTACATCTGAATTTTACTGCCACAAGATTCTATAGAGTTAAAAATGTATTGCATCATACAGAGTAAGGGCAAGACATTTAGATCTGGTAACAAGACATTAAAAAAGAATGAACTGAAACTAGACATGGCAGTGTGTTGAAAAATAATCTTTTTGTATACTGTGAAGATGTGTCACTCTTATTGGTTTATGAAAAAGCTGGACAGCCAATAGCTAGGCAGGATTTGGGGGGCAGAAAACACTAGGAAGAAAAAATGGGTCACCAGCCAGAGAGCAATCAGGATGGGCACTACGAAGATGAGCAGGATGGGAAGGAAATAAATTAATAGGAATAAATTAATTTAAGTTATAAGAGCTAGTTAGAAACAAGTCTAAGCTATCAGATGAGCTTTTGTAATTAATAATAAGTTTCTATGTCATTAACTGGGGGAGAAAATGGTCCTAATGAAAAATCCACATACAGAGGTTTATGTCTTCAATCCCAGACTCAGGAGGCAATGGTAGGTGAAGCTCTGAGTTCAGAGACAGCCCAGTCTACAGAGAAAGTTCCAGGACAGTCAGGGCAAGAGAGAGAGAGAGAGAGAGAGAGAGAGAGAATATGAACTGGGAGGTGGGATATACATACCTAAGATAATAGCACTTAGGAGGTGGTGGCAGGAAGATATAGAATTTGAGTCCAGCATGTACAGCAAAACACACACACACACACACACACACACACACACACACACACACACCAAACAAACAAAAGAAGGAAAATGAATGAACCATGAAAATTAATACTCTAAGCAGAGTACCCAAGTAGATATGCTTGGTATGGTTTAACTGGATAGGGGAGGGGGGACACAACCCACTTAGAGAGCACAGTAAAGGCAAAAACAAGCTGCACTAAGCCAGAACAAAAAGTTTCTGCTTTAAAAGGCGTTTGATCAGAGAAGGTACTAATTAGTTACTATGGTTTTTTGTTTCTTTATTTTATTTTTTGAGACAGAGTTTCTCTGTAGCTTTAGAGCCTGTCATGGAGCTAGCTCTTGTAGACCAGCTTATCCTTGAACTCAGATATCCATCTGTCTCTGCCTCCCGAGTGCTGGAATTAAAGGCATGCAACACCACTTCCCAGCTTATTGTGCTTTTAAAATATGAGTTTGGTTACTATACAAAAATAAAAAAGAACAGCCTGGGCCTAGTGGAACAGGCCTGCTATTGCTCCAATGGCTACACAGAAGACCAAACCAGACTTTCAACTTCAAAAACAGATTAATGTAACATGGTCTCAAAATAAAAGAAAAGGGAGGTAAAGGTGTAGCTCAGTGATAGCATGCTTGCCTAATAAGTATGAGGCCCTTTGTTTGATGCCCAGCATCACAAAATTAAATAAATAAGAGCAGAGACACAATAAAAGGCATTTGTAGTAACCCCACATAAAACTGTAATTCTTACATTCTACTTCTAGAGTTGAGGGCTCTAGAATGCATTGAAAAAAAGAACTTGGTAGGGCTGATGTGGAGTTGAGAGAAGAGGGGACCAACAGTTCAAAGTACAAAATACTGCTATTCTTTGCAAAGAAATACCCTGAAGGAAAATGAAAGATTGTCAAGGCTATTACTACATTTGAGAATACAACTAAACACCAAAATGATAAGAAGCAGTCAGAAACAAGTAATTAATTTAGAACAATCAAGCAAAAGGCTGAGACATGGAGAATATCCCCCTACATTATCAGTGTTTTACAAGAGCAATGTGTTGGCCTTAGAAGCTTTCTTCCTGCTGTGTTTTTTCTCTAAATATGCTCATTCCCAAGAAAGAAGAGGGAGAGGTTATGGTTGTACTTAAAAGTAAGGCCACTAAACTCAAATATAAGTTAAAAACAGGGACTACTAAATAATAATAATGAAATAAAAAAACGATGGTTAGAAGAAATGAATTCTAGCACTTAACATCATGTATGACTGGCTTCTTGAATTACTGGTTTAACATAATTGGTCAAATATAAAGCACAAACACAGACTGGAAATTTACTAAGTAGGAAAGAGAACCTCAGGGCTGGGCTACTAGCAGGCTATGACACTTCAACTCTCAATACTTTAAAATTTATAGCAAGGCTAGAGAGACAGGTTAGCAGCTACTATTCTATCAGAGGACCAGAGTTAAGGTCCCAACACCCACCTCAGAAACTTATAGAAACTCCAGCTGATGACCTCTGTGGGTACCTACACACACACACACACTTTTTTTAAAAACTTACATCAACGGGAATAGACTGCTATTGAAACTACAGATACAAACCACAGAATGATTATTATCTCAAGTTTATCTCAGCTATGGCTATGAAGCCATAAGCCAAAAGAAGGACTGTTTGAAAGTGAAATGCCAAGACTGGAGATACAGCTCAATTGGTAGAGTGCCTAACTAGCATACACAAGAGCACAGGATTCAATACACAACACTACATAAAGCAAGCATAGCTTATGCCTATAATATGAGAGGATCAGAAAGAGTTTCAAGTCAGTTTCAAGACAGTCTTGGATACAAGAAACCTTGTCTTTAAAATAATAATAATAATAATAATAATAATAATAATAATAATAATAAAATCAGGACTAAGGAGATGCCTACACAGATGAGAGTACTTGTGTCTTATATAGAGAACCAAAGTTTAGTTCCCAGCAACCACATGGTGGCTCACATTCATCCTTAACTTTCTGGAGATTTAACTCCCTGTTCTGATATCTGCAGGCAATAGGCACATGCACACATACGTTCAGGCAAAACATTCATACACACACACACACAATCTTAAAAAATTATTTTGAAAAAATGAAAAATCAAAGTTCAGCACTCGAAGTTGTAACATTAACTAATAAGGGAACTGTTATCAATATCAATGAAGAGAGAGCTCCCCCTTTTTAAAGGGGAGTATATCTGACCAAAGATAATTGTTATCTTCTTCCCTTCTATGACAAGATTCTAAAGGGGAGTATATCTGACCAAAGATCATTGCTATCTTCTTCCTTTCTGTGACAAGATTCTCTTACAACTTTCTAGCTTCAGTTTCATAGCTGTGCACTGAATCACACACCTTTATTTTATTTATTTTTTTTATTAAAAATTTCCACCTCCTCCCCTCTTCCTATTTTCCTCCCCATCTTCCCTCCCCCTTTCCCTCCCTTTCCAGTCCAAAGAGCAGTCAGGGTTCCTTGCCCTGAGGAAAGTCCAAGTTCCTCCCCGCTCCATCCAGGTCTAGGAAGGTGAGCATCCAAACGGACTAGGCTCCCACAAAGCCAGTACATTCAGTAGTATCAAAACCCAGTGCCATTGTCCTTGGCTCTCAGTCAGCCCTCATTGACCAACACATTCAGAGAGTCCGGTTTGATCACATGCTCCATCAGTCCCAGTCCAGCTGGCCTTGGTGAGCTCCCATTAGATCAGCCCCACCATCTCAGTGGGTGGGTGCATCCCTCGTGGTCCTGACTTCCCTGTTCATGTTCTCCCTCCTTCTGCTCCTCATTTGGACCTTGGGAGCTCAGTCCAGTGCTCCAATGTGGGGCTCTGTCTCTATCTTCATCCATCACCAGATGAAGGTTCTATGGTGATATGCAAGATATTCATCAGTATGGCTATAGGATAGGGCCAGTTCAGGCTTGTGCCGGCTGCCAGCAGTTGGAGGGGTTAGGAAATAACCACGATAGTCCTTTTATAATTACTCAGTTTTAATACAAGGGGAGATAAGGGAACTTACAGAAACAAGGGTCCAGCGGAGCAGAAGGTACGCGGGGGAGAGCAAAGAACGGGGCTCCTTCCGGCGCCCCGATCCTATTTAAGGGGAATGCTACTCCGCTGGGGCAGCCACGCCCCTGAACGCAGGGATTGGGCCAGCTGCCCCAACATCTCCCCCTTTTGTCTAAATAAGACAGATTCAGAAACCAAATACAACTATATACAATGGGAACAGATCATATAAAATTACAAGAAGTAAACAATATCAGGCGAGAAGTATATAATGAAAAATTTTTCTAATCACTCTACTTTGGGAAGTCTAAATAATCTAGAAGGTAGCTACCATTATCTAATCTTCAACCCCATCAAAGATCTGAGAAGGAGAGTAAAATTACCAAAGCAACCAGGAAGCACAAACGAGAAACTTCCAGAATGTGTAACACAAGACAGAGACAATTGACTACCTGGGCAACCACACGAAGTCTTGATAGCAATGTTGAGGCAACCAACTTTGGCTGAGGCCTGAAAAAAAACCTGACATACCATTATACAACGGCAAGGAACCTTTAGTAGAACTATCCTATCCTGTCTTGGCAAGATAAGACAATTCTGTTTTATCCACTTATGGATATTTCGTAGTTTAGTCAGTAATGGAGGTATGGGCTTTTCTTTGCCCCAAGGCCAGTTCTGCCAAGTAGAAGACAAACTCCCAGTGGAGTGTCTTTGGTGCTCAACGTTCTCTCGGGAGTAGAGCATTGTTGCCAGGAGTGATTGTGTCTCATAAATACAAAACTCTAGGTTAGATTAAAGGCCATGTTCTACAGCTCTTCAAAGAGGTCGAAGATTATACTATCTATACTAAATACAACCTCTATGTGTCTAAAAAACCTGATTGTCCTAAATATAAATATGACCAACATATAATTCCCAACACTTATGTAACTGTATGACTAATAGAATAGACAACTGTGCAATAAATGAAGACAATGATTTCCAAATGTAAACAGGGTCCTTACATAAATAATATCTGAGGTAGAAATGTACAGTGCAATATGGTAAACAATGTCATTACATAAATAATATCAGAGGTAGAGATGTACATTGCAATATACTAAACAATGTCATTACATAAATAGTATCAGAGGTAGAGATGTACATTGCAATATAGTAAGCAATGTCAATATAACAATTGTTTCAAACAGAGGTAGTATCATACTCTCATACAATGTTCAATATATCAATATACAAGAATCAACACTCATATAGTTTTTTTTTAAAAAAACAATAACTCACAAAAATCAATTATTCCTTCAGATCACCAGTTAATCCCTCCCTTCCCCCCTTTATATATATATATATATATATACATATGGATATACACATAATTTATACCCCTGAGTCCATATAAAGCCTTCCACAACCCGACCACCTTATACCAGCCACCAATTAGTGTCCCTAAATCTGAGGGTAAACTTTGTTGGGGGGGGGCGTCGTCATCCAAGATTGCTTCCAGCTGACATAGGGGCGACTTTTCTTCCCAGGGGTTCCTGTGAAAGCAAATGATGGTAGAATACCCAGGGTAACATTTCATCTAGGAAAAATGTGTCCAGCCTCTGAATTTTTTTTTTTAGAAAATGAGGCCAGAATGTTGTCAAAAATGTGCACCATTCAAAAGTGTTCTGTGCAATTGGTACCAAAAAACAGGCCAAATATTAACGCTACTAAAACATGATGTCATAATAACCAGTTGGAGTTGATGTTGCGGGGCCCCGTCTTCATCCTGGAAACTGCAAAGATTACTGAAGAAAAAAAATTTTGTCGTTTGTTGCGAGAGAGATAAGCATTATCTACAAGGACACATACAGACGTATACGTGCATATCTTCAATGAAAGGTGCATTAAAAACAACCATATATATGAATGAAGGCAAAGAAGGCAAATATATTGGTACCATTATCAACATTATTGTTATTAATATTCTGTCAAATAATTTTACTCCTAACCTGAGACAGAAACTCTGAGAAATCTCTTATAAACAAGCTTGGAATTGGAGAGGGACTGGGCCAGAGTCCAACTCCAAGAAACCAGCTCTAAATATCTATGAAGAAATGCATATTGACACACATACAAAAATTGTTTTTTATACTCACAGAGCTTACCCAATGTTAATGCTGATCCTTGTTGGGTTGCAATTGGTTCCAATTCATCAATATTCAAGGCATCCAGGGTCCCTCAGGTCCTTTGAAGGTGAGTGTCTTCCTGTGGGGATAAGAAAAGAACCCTGCCCCCGAACTATAGGTCTCTTACCATCAGTATGTTCACCATCCTTGTGCATGGATTGTTACTTTTCTTTTCCAAGGGGCTTCTCCTCTTCAAACCGAACCTTTATTAACTTTGATGGTATCCACGATTTTTCTTCTCCTGTGGAGACAAGAGCAAAACCCCTTCCCCAACGCAGCACATCCCCTGGCTTCCATTGCGAGGTTAGCACATCCTTGAAATAAACTGGTTGATTTAATTCAACAGACTTTTCCATTATCCAATGTCTCTCTGCAGCTGTTGTCCCCTTTTCATTAGCGTTGAGAAAATTCAAAGTTAGTAAAGCATTATGTAATCTATTTCTGGGGGTATTCTCCACCCCCTTTTGCTTGTTCAACATATCCTTTATCGTCCTATTTGATCTTTCAATGACTGCTTGACCTGTAAGATTGTAGGGTATGCCTGTAACATGCTTAATATTGTAATAGGCAAAAAAAGTTTCATTTTTCTAGAGACATAAGCTGGACCATTATCCATCTTTATTTGCGCAGGTATACCCATGATGGCCATGACTTCTAATAAGTGAGTGATTACTGAATCTCCCTTTTCTGAGCTTAAAGCAGTTGCCCATTGGAATCCTGAATAAGTGTCAATGGTATGGTGTACATATTTTAATTTTCCAAATTCTGCAAAATGGAACACATCCATCTGACAGATTTCACCTTTTGGCGCCCTTTGGATTAGTCCCTGCAGGCAGTGGTGCTTGGTTATAGAAAGAGCAAGTAGGGCATTTCTTTACAATCTCCTTAGCTTGTTGCCATGTAATAGAAAACTCTTTCTTCAAGCCTTTGCTATTGACATGATGCTTTTCATGAAATTCGGAAGCCTGCAGCACACTACCAATCAATAGCTGATCAATATCTGCATTGCCACGTGCTAAAGGACCTGGCAGACCCATATGGGATCGGATGTGTGTAATATACATAGGGCAAAGTCTGTTCCTGATCATTTCTTGTACCTGGATAAACAATGAGGTTAGTTCAGTATCATCAGGTATGAATTCGGCAGTTTCAATATGTAAGATAACTCTTTCTGCATATTGTGAGTCAGTAATAATGTTAAGAGGTTCCTTAAAATCCCTTAGTACCATAAGAATGGCAAATAACTCTGCCTTTTGGACAGAATCGTAAAGACTTTGTTCCACCTTACTCAAGTCTTCTGATTTGTAGCCTGCCTTCCCTGATTTATTAGCATCAGTATAAAACGTGCGGGCTCCACGTTTTATACTGATGCTAATAATTCAGTAATAAATCAGTAATAAATGGAGCATAACGGACAATTCAAGGAAGAATCCAAGAAGTTCTCTTTATAAAGTTAAGCCTTTTGCTTTTTGGATAGTTGTTATTAATTTCTCCTAAAAAGTTAGCACAAGCTCTTTGCCATGGTTCATTATCTTCCCACAATTTTTGTATCTCATCAGCGGTGAAAGGCACTATGATTTCTGCTGGGTCTATGCCTGCTAGTTGACGAAGTCTCAATTTACCTTTTATGATTAGTTCAAAAACCTTTTCCACATAGGTTTTTAATTTCTTACTTGGCTTATGAGGTAGAAAGATCCACTCTAAAATAATATCATCTCTTTGCATTAGAATTCCTGTAGGAGAAATTTTTGAAGGCAATATAACGAGAATACAACGGAGTTCTGGATTCACCCTATCCACATGTGCTTCTTGCAATCTTTCTTCAACCATTGTCAGTTCTTTTTCTGCTTCAGCTGTTAATTCTCTGGGACTGTTTAGGTCTCTTTCCCCATCTAAGGTTTTGTTTAAGTGAAGTAGCATATCAGGTGTTATCCCAACAGCCGGTCGAAGGCTGGAAATGTCTCCCAACAACCTTTGAAAGTCATTACGAGTTTGCAGTTGATCTCTTCTAATTTGTGCCTTTTGTGTCTTAATTTTTTGCAAACCTGTTCTATAACCTAGATAATCAACAGAATCTCCTCTCTGAATTTTTTCGGGAGCAATCTGTAATCCCCATTTAGGTAGAACTGTTTTTACCTCTTTAAACAGTCTCTCTAAGGTATCCATGTTTGAATCAGACAATAAGATGTCATCCATATAATGATAAACAACGGATTTGGGAAACATCTTGCGTATTATTTGTAATGGTTGATTCACAAAGTATTGGCACAGGGTAGGAGAGTTCAACATGCCCTGTGGGAGGACGGTCCACTGGTATCTCTTGGTAGGTTGAGAGTTATTATAAGTAGGCACTGTGAAGGCAAACTTTTCTCTATCCTTTTCTTGTAAAGGTATGGTGAAGAAACAGTCCTTCAAATCAATAACTATGAGAGGCCATCCTTTTGGTAATAAAGAAGGCAAAGGAAGTCCAGATTGCAGAGAGCCCATAGGTTGAATAATCCTGTTTATAGCTCTGAGATCCGTCACCATTCTCCATTTACCAGATTTTTTCTTAACCACAAATACAGGAGAATTCCAAGGGCTGGTAGATTCTTCTATATGTTGAGCATCCAATTGCTCTTGTACTAGCTGTTCTAAAGCTTGCAACTTTTCCTCAGATAAAGGCCATTGTTTTGTCCATATCGGTTTCTCAGTCAACCATTTTAGAGGTAGGGCCGTTGGTGATTCTGGAGGGGCATCCATTGGTTTGTGTTCTTGTACAGCCCGAATGGCTGGTTTTCGCCATCTGTAATACCTTTTGATGTTTTCCTCAGAAATATATGCTCTAGAGGCAGCAGGAATGTTAATTTGAGTATTCCATTGCTGCAATAGGTCACGACCCCATAAATTTACTGCAATATTAGCTACATATGGCCTTAATTTTCCTATCTGTCCCTCAGGACCGATGCATTCGACCCATCTCGTGCTTTGCCTTACTCGAGATAGGGTCCCAATTCCCAAAAGTCGAACATTTACATCCTGTAGTGGCCAATACGGATGCCAAGATTCTGGAGTAATGATACTAACATCCGCTCCTGTGTCCAGCAGGCCAGTAATGAAAATGCCATTTACACACACTCTTAACTTTGGTCTTTGATCACTTATAGAAGTTTGCCAAAATACACGTAATTCATCTTTTGGGCTATTTTTGCTTCCAATAGCAGACATGGGGATTTCTAATTGTCCTGACAAGGCATGTTCTCCGTTGTAATGGGAAATGACTGGACCACATTTGCCATGGGGGCCTGCGAGAGGCCCCCCATGGCGTTTCCCGACTGCAGTGGATTTCCTTGCCTATCTCTTGATGATTTGCATTCGCTGTCCCAGTGTCTACCTTTCCCACATCTCCTACATAACCCTGAAGGCTAAGGCCTTCTATTCCTGTTATTCCTGGAAAAGGCATTATTATTATTATTATTTCTGTAAGTCCTTTGTCTGCAATTCCGTTTCATATGTCCCATTCTGCCACAATTAAAACATTTGGTATTCTGATATCTTCTTCTACCATTGGCAATGGCGTCTTCTACCCACTTATCGGCGTGATGGGCGTGAATCTCATTCGATTCAATATTCATTGTATGTAAGACCCATTCCTCCAGGGGTGCTGATCTGATCTTTAGAGGCATCAAAACCCTTTTGCACACTACATTGGCATTCTCATAAGCCAAGGACTCAATTATTACCTGCCTTGCTTCTGGGTCAGATATCCCTATTTGTACAGCTTTAGTTAGTCTATGTAAAAAGTCCACAAATGGTTCTCTCGGATCTTGTTTAACTCTGATATATGATTCCGTTCTCTGTCTTGGGTCTTGAACCCTGTCCCAAGCCTTCAAGGCTGTGGTAGTACATAAGGATAGAGTGTGTTCATCATAATTAGCTTGTTCTAGAGGATCAGAATAAAGTCCTTCACCCATAATTTGATCTAGGGTGATGTCAACTCCCTTTGATCTTTCCTGCTGTTCTAAAAGCCTAGCCTCTTGTCTAAACATGCACTTCCAGCTCAACTGATGTCCATTCTCTAAAACAGCTGAGACTAGGTCCAACCAATCCCTAGGGGTTGGGTTAATTGTAAGGGACCAAGACTTTAGCATCTCCTTAACAAAGGAGCTATGCATTCCAAAATTCATAACAGCTTGTTTAATTTCTTTCAGATCATTCATACGGATAGGTTCCCCTTGTATATTCCTTGGTGATCTTAGGGTTTTTAGAACCAGTCACCTTTTCTGTAGTTATCACTGGGAAAATAGGTAGAGTTCTATTGAAGCTATCCCGGAGAGTTCTATTTATTGATGAGGTTGGGACTTTCTTTTGTACTATTTTTTTTCCTTTCTCATGGTTTATTATTTTTTTATATTAAAAAATTTCCATCTCCTTCCCTCCTCCTCCTCCTCCCTCCGCTCCTCCTCCCCCTTCCCGCCCCTCCTTCTCCCCCTTCCCTCTCCTTCCCTCCACCCATACCTCCCCTCCCTCCCTCTCAAGGTCAAGGAGCCATCAGGGTTCCCCACTCTATGCTAAGTCCAAGGTCCTCCCAACTCCCCCCAGGTCCAGGAAGGTGATCGACCAAGCTAAGAAGGCTCCCACGGAGCCCGTCCATGCAGAAGAATCAGAGCCCAGCGCCAATGTCCTTTGCTTCTCAGTCAGCCCCCGCTGTTGGCCACATTCAGAGAGACGGGTTTGGTCGCATGATCCATCAGTCCCATTCCAACTGGAGTTGGTGATCTCCCTTTAGTTCTGTCCCGCCGTCTCCATGAGTGAACGCACCCCTCACGTTCCTGACTTTCTCCCTCATGTTCTCACTCCTTCTGCTCCTCATCAGGACCTTGGGAGCTCAGTCCAGTGCTCCAATGTGGGGCTCAGTCACCTTCCCCATCTGTCGCCAGCTGGAGGTTCCCTCACGGTCCTGACTTTCTTTCTCATGTTCTCCCTCCTTCTGCTCCTCATCAGGACCCTGGGAGCTCAGTCCGGTGCTCCAATGTCTGGCTCTGTCATTTTCTTCATCTATCGTCAGATGGAGGTTCTATGGTGATATGCAAGAAATTCATCAGTATGGTTATAGGAACTGGCCTTTTCAGGCTCCCTCTCCTCAGCTGCCCAAGGAACTAACTGGGGGCGTCTCCCTGGAAACCTGGGAACCCCTCTAGGGTCAAGTCTCTTGACAACCCTCAGGTAGCTCCTTAAATTAAGATATATGCTTCCCTGCTCCCATATCCACCCTTCCTATATCCCGAGCATCCCATTCCTCCGAGCTCCCCCCATTCTCCCCTTCACATTTTTCTCTCCCCATCTTCCCTTGGCCCAGTCTTGCCCAACCCTCAAGTTCCCAATTTTGCCTGGCAATCGTGTCTACTTCCAATATCCAGGAGGATTACTATATCTTCTTTTGGGAGTTCACCTTCTTATTATCTTCTCAAGGATCCCAAATTTATAGGCTCAATGTCCTTTAATTATGGCTAGAAACCGATTATGAGTGAGTACATCCCATGTTTATCTTTTTGGGTCTGGGTTACCTCACTCAGAATAGTGTTCTCTATTTCCATCCATGTGCATGCAAAATTCAAGATGTCATTGTTTTTTACCGCTGAGTAGTATTCTAGCATGTATATATTCCACAGTTTCTTCATCCATTCTTCCACTGAAGGGCATCTAGGTTGTTTCCAGGATCTGGCTATTACAAATAATGCTGCTATGAACATAGATGAGCATATGCTTTTGTTGTATGATTGGGCATCTCTTGGGTAGATTCCCAATAGTGGAATTGCTGGGTCCTGGGGTAGGTTGATCCCGAATTTCCTGAGAAACCACCACACTGCTTTCCAAAGTGGTTGCACAAGTGTGCATTCCCACCAGCAATGGATGAGTGTACCCCTTACCCCACAACCTCTCCAGCAAAGGTTATTATTGGTGTTTTGGATTTTAGCCAATCTGACAGGTGTAAGATGATATCTCAAAGTTGTTTTGATTTGCATTTCCCTGATAGCTAGGGAGGTTGAGCATGACCTTAAGTGTCTTTTGGCCATTCGAACTTCTTCTGTTGAGAATTCTCTGTTCAGTTCAGCGCCCCATTTTTTAATTGAGTTAATTGGCATTTTACCGTCTAGTCTCTTGAGTTCCTTATATATTTTAGAGATCAGACCTTTGTCAGTTGCAGGGTTGGTGAAGATCTTTTCCCAGTCAGTAGGCTGCCTTTGTGTCTTTGTGACAATGTCCTTTGCTTTACAGAAGCTGCTCAACTTCAGGAGGTCCCATTTATTCAATGTTGCCCTTAATGTCTGTGCAGCTGGGGTTATGCGCAGGAAACGGTTCCCTGTGCCCATTTGTTGTAGAGTACTTCCCACTTTCTCCTCTATCAAGCTCAATGTGTTCAGATTAATATTGAGGTCTTTAATCCATTTGGACTTGAGTTTTGTGCATGGTGATAGACACGGATCTACTTTCATTCTTCTACAGGTTGACATCCAGTTATGCCAGCACCATTTGTTGAAGATGCTTTCTTTCTTCCATTGTGTGCTTTTAGCTCCTTTATCAAAAATCAGGTGTTCGTAGGTTTGTGGTTTAAGATCCGGGTCTTCTATACGTTTCCATTGGTCAACTTCTCTGTTTTTATGCCAATACCAAGCTGTTTTCAATACTGTAGCTTTGTAATAGAGTTTGAAGTCAGGGATGGTAATGCCTCCAGAAGTACCTTTATTGTATAAGATTTTTTTGGCTATCCTGGGTTTCTTGTTTTTCCATATAAAGTTGATTATTGTCCTCTCAATATCAGTGCGGAATTCTACCAGAACTTCCAAGAAGACCTAATACCTATACTCCTTAAGGTATTTCATAATATAGAAACACAAGAGTCACTGCCAAATTCCTTCTATGAAGCTACAGTTACCCTGATACCTAAACCACACAAAGACTCAACCAAGAAAGAGAGTTACAGGCCAATCTCACTCATGAACATTGACGCAAAAATTCTCAATAAAATACTGTCAAACCGAATCCAAGAACACATTAGAAAAATTATCCATTACGATCAAGTAGGCTTCATCCCAGAGATGCAGGGCTGGTTCAACATACGAAAATCTATCAATGTAATCCATCATATAAATAAACTGAAGGAAAAAAACCATATGGTCATCTCATTAGATGCTGAAAAAGCATTTGACAAAATTCAGCACTTTTGGAGAGATTAGGGATACAAGGTTCATTCCTAAATATAATAAAAGCTATTTACAGCAAGCCGACAGCTAACATCAAATTAAACGGAGAGAAACTCAAAGCTATCCCACTAAATTCAGGAACACGACAAGGCTGTCCACTCTCTCCTTATCTCTTCAATATAGTGCTTGAAGTTCTAGCAATAGCAATAAGACAACATAAGGGAATCAAGGGGATTCAATTTGGAAAGGAAGAAGTTAAACTTTCATTATTTGCAGATGATATGATAGTGTACATAAGCGACCCCAAAAACTCCACCAAAGAACTCCTACAGCTGATAAACTCCTTCAGTAACGTGGCAGGTTACAAGATCAACTCCAAAAAATCAGTCGCCCTCCTATACACAAAGGATAAGGAAGCAGAGAGGGAAATCAGAGAAGTATCACCTTTCACAATAGCCACAAATAGCATAAGATATCTGGGAATATCTCTAACCAAGGAAGTGAAGGATTTATTTGACAAGAACTTTAAGTCTTTGAAGAAAGAAATTGAAGAGGATACCAGAAAATGGAAGGATCTCCCCTGCTCGTGGATTGGGAGGATCAACATAGTAAAAATGGCAGTTCTACCAAAAGCAATCTATAGATTCAATGCAATCCCAATCAAGGTCCCATTAAAATTCTTCACAGATATTGAGAGGACAATAATCTTTTGTACTATTTGCTCCTGTTCAGGAGAGTCCATAATTTCCTCGATCTTTTCAAATCTATTCACCATTGCCTTCTGCAATGCTTCAATCTCTTGCCCAGTATTATGTTCCAAGGCTTTCACAGAGGATTCAAAGGTATGAAGTTTGTCCAACACCGATAACGTCTCATCCTTGGACAGAATTTTCATGGCATGAATGGTGCCATCTTGTATTGAAATTCTGTCCAGCAATCTTTCATAGCTCTTTGATAAAGTCTTGTTAATACATTCAACGGTTTGAATCTTCTCAGATAATGTTTCAGTTTCTACCGACAGGGATTGTAACTTATGATTCAGATTCGCTGTTCCTGACTCCATACCTTGCATTTTCCTCTCAAGTGATAAAGCCATCTCAGAGAGAGATCTGTTATTCCTTTCCTCATGAAATTCAAACTTCTCCTGGAAAGTTCCAAATTTCTCAAGTAACAAAGCCATCTCAGAGGAAAGTCTATTATTCCTTTCCTCGAGAGCTGCAACCGTCTTTTCAAGTTGTTTATTAGTGGCCATCTCAGAGGAAAGTCTATTATTCCTTTCCTCGAGAGCTGCAACCGTCTTTTCAAGCTGTTTATTAGTGTTTTCCAAACCAGTTATGTCCTTGTTTAGTTTTTTAGCTCCTGCCTGTAAGGACTCTATCTCCTTTTTATTTTCCAACCACGTTGTAATGAAACAAACAAAAATAAAGAAGATACCAAGCCCTGTAAATATCCAGCCAAAGGGAACCACATCTGTATCGCTCAAAAATTCAGTCATCGTGTAATTAAACAAATTATAGAATCCTTTAATAGTGATATTATCAGACATTGTCAATCTAAATGCTTGATTTTATCAAATGAAAAATTACCTATAATTACCGTTGTCTGCCACTAGATGGCGCAGTGCCCCGAGTTTCACGTGTTTTGGGAAACCAAAGATGGTGTCCCGCGCAGAGCACAGTAGCTGGGAAGGGGCGGCAATGTTCTGGTAGCTTGAAATCAACGGTGAACCTCGGCAAAAGCTGCACAAACAGCTGGCGGGCGAGCGGGTAGTGATCCGCCAGCTCAATATCAGCTTCGGTTCCCTGCAAGAACTTCACAAACGATTTGGTGGGCGACCTGGCGCCCTGAGGTGGGGGGAGGGGGAGTGCGGCGGTGGGCGCGAGCTGCGCGGGGGCGCAGAGCCGAGGGAAGCCGAGGGGGCGTCTGGGAGGGAGGGGGAACGCGTGCTCGCGGGACTCCCAACGACCGGCTGCTGGATGACCTCGCGCCGCGGGGCCGGAGCGAGCCGAGGTTTTGTCTGGTCCAGCAGTGCGGAGCGGTCCGCATTCTGTCCCACGTAAGGTTTTTAAGTGGATTTAGCCACCACGTTGGAGCGCCAAATGTGCCGGCTGCCAGCGGTCGGAGGGGTTAGGAAATAACCACGATAGTCCTTTTATAATTACTCAGTTTTAATACAAGGGGAGATAAGGGAACTTACAGAACCAAGGGTCCAGCGGAGCAGAAGGTACGCGGGGAGAGCAAAGAACGGGGCTCCTTCCGGCGCCCCGATCCTATTTAAGGGGAATGCTACTCCGCTGGGGCAGCCACGCCCCTGAATGCAGGGATTGGGCCAGCTGCCCCAACACAGGCTCCCTTTCCTCAGCTGCCCAAGGAACTAGCTGGGGACATCTCCATGGACACCTGGGAACCCCTCTAGAGTCAAGTCTCTTGCCAACCCTAAAATGGTTCCCTTAATTAAGATATATACTTCCCTGCTCCCATATCCACCCTTCCTCCATCCCAACTATCCCATTTCCCCCAAGCTCTCCCTACTCCTCACATACCTTTAATTACAATGCTTTAGAGGCAGAGGTAGGAGTATCTCAGCATGGTCTACACAGGAAGCTCTAGGCTACCAAGGGTTACATAGTTAGACTCTGTCTCAAAAGGCCAAAGACAAATTCTAGCTCCTACAATCCTAGGTATGCCTGGAACAGACATATTTTTAAGATTTATTTATTTATTATGTATACAGTTTTCTGCTTGCAGGTCATTGAGGGCACCACAAGATCTCATTTTGAATGGTTATAAGCCACCATAGGCTGCTGGGAATTGAACCTGGACCTCTAGAAGAGCAGTCAGTGTTCTTAACCACTGAGCCATCTCTCCAGCCATATAACAGGCATCTTATCCCTTAACTATATTCACACAGATGATGAGTGTTTCCCCCATACCTGTCAGATGGAACCACAAATATCCTAAGAGATATTCTGGACTTGAAACTGAATTATGACCCCAAATATGTACTGACTGATGGGATGCTCAACAAGAGCATTTGTATACACATGCAGATGAAAAGAAGACACTCTATGCATAATATCCAAAAGTCTACCCCAAAGCTATGTCCCCCACCCTCTGCACAGCAGCCATGAATAGACAACAATATCCATCCTTCTCCTATTCAAATGGTTTGGTCAGGAATGCTGGTCACCACCCCTAGAAGCCAATCTACCCCCTTTTTATCATGGCTGGTTTGAACAGTAGATGTGAATTTTTTAAAAAGCAAAATTGGGCACGATAGCACTGTAATCCCATCACCCAAGGGGGAAGATAGGAAGGAGGGCTAGAATTCTTTACCACATGAAAACCAACAGAGAGAGAGAGGGGAGGGAAAGGGAGGAGAGAGAGAGATAATTGGGAAGGAGAGAGGGAGAAAAACAATAATGTGTGGTGTGGGCAGATTAATGTTTTCAAAAGAATCCAGACACCATTGAAAGGGAGCTTGCAAAAAGAAAAATGACTTGGAGCTGGAGAGGTGTATCAGCAGTTAAGAATACTTGCTGTTCTTACAAAGGATCCAGATTCATTCCCAACGCCTACATAGCAGCTAAATGACTACTAACTTTACTTCCAGGGGATCCAATGCCCTCTTCTGACCTCTAAAGGCACTGTATGCACACGGTACACACACAGTCAAAATTCCCATACATATAAAATAAAAAGAAATAGCTATGAGAGGTGGCACATACCTTTAATCCCAGCATACAGTATAGGCATGAGGATTTTTTGAGTTTGAGACCATGTTGATCTACATAGCAAACTCCAGGTCAGCCAGGGCTACATAGTGATCTCCTGTCTCAAAAATAAATAATAGGACTCAAAAGATAGCTCAGTGATTAAGAGAACCATCTATAATTTCAGTCCTAGGGAGTCCAGTGCTCTCTTCTGAGCTCCTCAGACAGCAAGCTTGCATGAGGCACATATAAATACAAACATGCAGGTAAAACACCAAGCAAGCAAAACAATCATCCACATAAAATTATAAAATAAATCTAAGAAAACTGACTTGATTCAGAAGTTCCTGTTACGCCTGTATGTGGTATCTGACACTGGGATCCTGCTAAGCTGCTGAAGAAGATATCAGAAAAGAATATAACATCCTGGGACAACAAGAGGGTACCAGATGGAAGCCTAATCTGATATCAGCAAAGTCCCAAAGTAGTCACTATGTAGAATGGCTCTAAGCAGTCAACTAGTCATTTGAGGCTACATATTCTTATTATTTTTCTTAGATTGGGTCGCATAATTAAAATGCCAATATATTTTCCCAGACTAATCATAAGATACTCACAAAAAATTTAGCACAACAGTAAAAAATAAACCAAGAGCTCCCAAATATGGTTAAGAATGTGAAGTAAGTATGCAGTAATGATGATTGATCAGATGCTTAAAAAAGGAATCCTACACTAGCTCAGAACTAAGAAATAGACAGGCATTTATTAAGGGGTAAAACTTACAAAGTCAGGATTCTCTGCTTGAACGATGGATGAAGATCAGATCCAAAGCAAACTGAACAGCAAAACCGGGCCCAAGGGGAGGAGAGAAGGGCCGGACGGTCTTCTGCATCCAGGTAAATAGTCTATAAGGATATGCCCCAGTAGGTGGGTAGTTACTAGCTATAAACCTTTCTGTAGCACTTTTCCATTTTGTTTAAATAAGAGAGTTCTAAATGTACTATAAAATTATATACAATAAGAACAAATATCCTATTTTAACTAGCTTAAGTCTTGTATAACAAATAACTTGGCCAAGTCATGAGAGGAAATTAACTACATTTATCTAGTCTTCAACCCCACTGAAGATCCAAGAAGGGAAATAATGTTACCTGAGTAATTAGGAAGTGCAATCAAACAACTTCCAAAACATGCAACAAATCACAGAGACAACTGGCTACCTGGGCAATCACCCAAAGTCACATTTACAACGTTGAAGCATCCAACTTTGGCTAAGGCCTAGAATAACTGACAGATTATTTTTAAAGGCAAGAAAATTTTCAAAACCATCTTACCCTGTTTTGGCAAGATTTGACAGTCCTGCTTATCTGTTTTTGGATACTATGTATTTTGTCGGTGGTTGAGGTATGGGTTCCTTGCCCAGAGGCCAGTTTTGCCAAAAGAAAACAAGCTCGCAGTGGAGTGTCTTTGGTGCTCAACATTTTCTTGTGAATAGATCGGTGTTGCCAGGAGAAATTGTGTCTCACTACCACAGAACTCTAAGTTAAATTAAATGCCATTTTCTACAGCTCTTTGAAGATGTTGAAGATTATGCATCTATACAAAATATAATCTCTATGTATCTAAAGAACCTGATTAGTCTAACTATAAATATGACAAACATAGATGATATTGATCTATAATTCTTTTTTTTTTTTGGTTTTTCGAGACAGAGTTTCTCTGTGGCTTTGGAGCCTGTCCTGGAACTAGCTCTTGTAGACCAGGCTGGCCTCGAACTCACAGAGATCTGTCTGCCTCTGCCTCCCAAGTGCTGGGATTAAAGGCGTGCGCCACCACCGCCCGGCTTGATCTATAATTCTTAATACCTATCTAACTTAAAGACTAAGACAATAAACAACTGTTCAATAAATGAGGACAATGACCTCCAAATGTAAACATTGTATAAGTATCTTGATCAGAGGTAGAAATGTACACTGCAATATGGTAAATATATATATATATATATATATAATGTTTTAAACAGAGGTAGAAGCATGCATGCATACAATATTCAATATAATTTAACTTTGTATCAATATACAAGAATCTATATCAATGCAAATGTCTATAAACAATAATTAACAAATACCAATCTATTATCCCATCATTCAATTTTCCCTCTTTTTTTCAAAAAGATCCCTGAGCTTATAAAAGTCTTCCCCCAACCCTCAACCATATACCAATTACAATCAATCCCTAAATAATGTCCCTAAGCCTGAGGACTAACTTTGCTGGGAGAGGGGACATTGTTTTCTAGAATTACTTCCAGCTGTCATGGGGGAGACATTCTTTCTAAGGGATCCTGTGAAAGTAAAATGATGGTTAAATTCAAGTTTAATGTCTGGCAAGATTGCAAATAGTCTCTGAGTATTTTGTGGAGGTCTGGTCAAAACGTTGTAAAAGATGTGCACCATTTAAGTTAACCAAGTTGGAACCATCTTGTGTAGCTGGTACCCCAAAACAGGTCTTGTAGTAGCGCTATCAGCATCATGATGTCATATCAACCAGGTGGAGTTGTTGTTAGTTTTTGTTATGGGGCCCCATCTTCTTATTGGAAATTTCACAAATAACTGCAGTAAAATTTACTGTTTATTGTGGAAAACTTAAACATTATTTATATAGACATATACAGACATATATATTCAATGAAAGGTATGATAAAGACAAAAATAGATATAAAGAAAAGCAATAACATATGTTGGGCACCAAATGATGGTTGAGAGATCGGATGCTTAAAAAAGGAATTCCAGCCCTTTTGTCCGGGCGGCGTCCCTGGGGTGCTTGGAATCCCTGATCCTGAGTCCTGAACTTCCATCTGGACTGGTGAGTGAGTGCAGACCCTGGGGCAACCTGCCCTGGAAGAGAGCACAGACCCCCTCCTCCCAGCTCCCTCTGCAGGCTTGTCTTTGTTTCTCATGTCCCTGCCTCTCCCAAGCCTTCCCTAGTGTTTTCAGGTGTCCTTCTCCTGTACTAAGGCCATCTACCCTAAGGGGTCAGACTCTGGCCTCCAGGCAGGTCTAGGATTCCTGCAAGGTAGTATGGGCTTCTTTATATTGTGATGCAAGGAATAGGTCCTCCTCTGGCACTGGGGAGATCCAGCCAGTTTCAGTCACAGCAAAGATTGGTCTAGGACACCAAGCGCCTCCAGGCTCCATTTGAAGGAAGAGATGGGCAGGCGCCAATGCAGGAGCTCCTCCAACAACATGAAAGGCAACATGCCATCACCACAATCCAGACATCCTGAAACAACAAGAATTGAACACCCTACCCCAGAAGATATAGAAGAAACTGACCTTAAACAGTACTTTATGAAAATAATAGAGGACCTTAAACAGGAGGTAAAAAACTGCCATAAAGAAATGGAGATGACAAACAAAAAGGTAGACAAAATAAATAAATCTCTCAAAGATACCCAAGAAAAACAAGAACAACAAGAAAAAGCAATCAAACAGGTAAGGGAAACAGTACAAGACCTGATAAATGAAATGGAGGTAATGAAGAAAACACAAGCTGAGGGAAGACTGGAAATGGAAACTCTGAGTAAACGAACAGAAACTTCAGAGACAAGTATTTCCAACCGAATACAAAAGATGGAAGAAAGAATCTTGGACTCTGAAGATACTATAGAGGAAATAAATTCACAGATTAAAAAACTAAACAAATCTAACAAATTCTTAACACACAACATCCAGGAAATCTGGGACACCATGAAAAGACCAAACCTAAGAATAATTGGGGTAGAAGAAGGAGAAGAATTACAACTCAAAGGCCCAGAAAACATATTCAACAAAATTATAGAAGAAAACTTCCCCAACCTAAAGAAGGATGTTCCTATGAAGGTAGAAGAAGCCTACAGAACACCAAATAGACTGGATCAAAAGAAAGCATCCCCACGCCATATAATAATCAAAACACAAAACATACAGAATAAAGAACAGATATTAAGAGCTGCAAAGGAAAAAGGTCATGTAGAAAAAGGCCAGGAGACCTTGGATAGATGTGCTACAGACACTAAGGGAACATGGATGCAAGCCTAGACTACTATACCCAGCAAAGCTTGCATTTACAATCGATGGAGAAAACAAGATATTCCAGGACAAAAACAGATTTAAACAATACGTAGCCACAAATCCAGCCTTGCAGAAAGTAATAGAAGGAAAATCACAAACAAAGGAGTCCAACAATGCCCACAATAACTCAGACATCTAGCAACCCTTCACCAGCACAGCTAGAATAAGGGAAACACACAAACTCTACTACAAAAAAAATAACTGGAGTTAACAACCACTGGTCATTAATATCACTTAATATCAATGGACTCAATTCACCTATAAAAAGGCACAGGCTAAGAGATTGGATACAAAAACAGGATCCAACATTCTGCTGTTTACAAGAAACACACCTCAACCACAAAGACAGACACCTACTCAGAGTAAAGGGTTGGGGAAAGGTTTATCAAGCAAATGGACCTAAGAAACAAGCGGGTGTGGCGATACTAATTTCCAACAAAGTTGACTTCAAACTAAAATCAATCAGAAGACATGGAAAGGGACACTTTATACTCATAACAGGAAAAATCCTTCAGAATGAAGTCTCAATCCTGAATATCTATGCCCCTAATATAAAAGCACCCACTTATGTAAAAGAAACACTTCTAGAACTCAAGGCAGCCATCAAACCACACACATTAATAGTTGGAGACTTCAACACTCCTTTCTCACCAATGGACAGGTCAATCAGACAGAAACCTAACAGAGAATTGAAAGACTTAATGGAGGTAATGAACCAAATGGACTTAGCAGACATCTATAGAACACTCCACCCAAAAGAAAAGAATATACCTTTTTCTCTGCGGCTCACGGAACCTTTTCAAAAATTGACCATATACTTGGTAACAAAGCAAACTTCCACAGTTACAAAAAAATATTAGTAACCATCTGTGTCTTATCGGATCACCATGGATTAAAATTAGAAATCAACAACAATGCTACCCCCAGAAAGCCCACAAACTCATGGAAACTGAACAGTCAACTACTGAACCACACCTGGGTCATGGAAGAAATAAAGAAAGAAATTAAAGTCTTTCTTGAATTTAATGAAAACAAAGACACAACATACTCAAACCTATGGGACACAATGAAAGCAGTGCTAAGAGGAAAGTTCATAGCACTAAGTGCCCACTTAAAGAAAACAGAGAAAGCACTCATTGGTGACTTAACAGCACACCTGAAAACTCTGGAAAAAAAAGAAGCAGACTCACCTAGGAGAAGTAGAAGACTGGAAATAATCAAACTGAAGGCAGAAATCAACAAAATAGAAACACAGAAAACAATCCAAAGAATCAATGAAACAAAAAGCTGGTTCTTGGAGAAAATCAACAAGATTGACAAACTTTTAGCCAAACTAATCAAACGGCAGAGAGAGAACACGCAAATTAATAAGATTAGAAATGAAAAGGTGGACATAACCACAGACATAGAGGAAATTCAGAGAATCATTAGATCTTACTACAAAAGCCTGTATGCCACAAAAGTGGAAAATGTAAAAGAAATGGACAGTTTTTTAGATAAATACCATATACCAAAGTTAAACCAGGACCAGGTAAATGCTCTAAATAGTCCTGTTAGTCGTGAAGAATTAGAAACTGTTATCAGAAACCTCCCTACCAAAAAGAGCCCAGAACCAGATGGTTTCAATGCGGAATTCTACCAGAACTTCCAAGAAGACCTAATACCTATACTCCTTAAGGTATTTCATAATATAGAAACACAAGAGTCACTGCCAAATTCCTTCTATGAAGCTACAGTTACCCTGATACCTAAACCACACAAAGACTCAACCAAGAAAGAGACTTACAAGCCAATCTCACTCATGAACATTGACGCAAAAATTCTCAATAAAATACTGGCAATCTGAATCCAAGAACACATTAGAAAAATTATCCACTATGATCAAGTAGGCTTCATCCCAGAGATGCAGGGCTGGTTCATCAAACGAAAATCTATCAATGTAATCCATCATATAAATAAACTGAAGGAAAAAAACCATATGGTCATCTCATTAGATGCTGAAAAAGCATTTGACAAAATTCAGCACCCTTTTATGATAAAGGTCCTGGAGAGATTAGGGATACAAGGGTCATTCCTAAATATAATAAAGGCTATTTACAGCAAGCCGACAGCTAACATCAAATTAAACGGAGAGAAACTCAAGGCCATCCCACTAAATTCAGGAACACGACAAGGCTGTCCGCTCTCTTCTTATCTCTTTATTATAGTGCTTGAAGTTTTAGCAATAGCAATAAGACAACATAAGGGAATCAAGGGGATTCGAATTGGAAAGGAAGAAGTTAAACTTTCATTTGCAGATGATATGATACTGTACATAAGCGACCCCAAAAACTCCACCAAAGAACTCCTACAGCTGATAAACTCCTTTAGTAACGTGGCAGGTTACAAGATCAACTCCAAAAAATCAGTCGCCCTCCTGTACACGAAGGATAAGGAAGCAGAGAGGGAAATCAGAGAAGTATCACCTTTCACAATAGCCACAAAGAGCATAAGATATCTGGGAGTAACTCTAACCAAGGAAGTGAAGGATTTATTTGACAAGAACTTTAAGTCTTTGAAGAAAGAAATTGAAGAGGATACCAGAAAATGGAAGGATCTCCCCTGCTCGTGGATTGGGAGGATCAACATAGTAAAAATGGCAATTCTACCAAAAGCAATCTATAGATTCAATGCAATCCCCATCAAGGTCCCATCAAAATTCTTCACAGAGATTGAGAGGACAATAATCAACTTTATATGGAAAAACAAGAAACCCAGGATAGCCAAAACAATCTTATACAATAAAGGAACTTCTGGAGGCATTACCATCCCTGACTTCAAACTCTATTACAGAGCTACAGTATTGAAAACAGCTTGGTATTGGCATAAAAATAGAGAAGTAGACCAATGGAATCGAATAGAAGACCCAGATCTTAACCCACAAACCTATGAACACCTGATTTTTGATAAAGGAGCTAAAAGCACACAATGGAAGAAAGAAAGCATCTTCAACAAATGGTGCTGGCATAACTGGATGTCAACCTGTAGAAGAATGAAAGTAGATCCGTGTCTATCACCATGCACAAAACTCAAGTCCTAATGGATTAAAGACCTCAATATCAATCTGAACACCCTGAACCTGTTAGAGGAGAAAGTGGTAAGTACTCTACAACATTTGGGCACAGGAGACCACTTCCTACGTATAGCCCCAGCAGCACAGACATTAAGGGCAACATTGAATAAATGGGACCTCCTGAAGCTGAGCAGCTTATGTAAAGCAAACGACACTGTCCCTAAGACAAAAAGGCAGCCTACTGACTGGGAAAAGATCTTCACCAACCCCGCAACAGACAAAGGTCTGATCTCCAAAATATATAAGGAACTCAAGAGACTAGACTTTAAAATGGTAATGAACCCAATTAAAAAATGGGGCACTGAACTGAACAGAGAATTCTCAACAGAAGAAGTTCGAATGGCCAAAAGACACTTAAGGGCATGCTCAACCTCCTTAGCTATCAGGGAAATGCAAATCAAAACAACATTGAGATACCATCTTACACCTGTCAGAATGGCTAAAATCAAAAACACCAATGATAGCCTTTGCTGGAGAGGATGTGGAGTAAGGGTACACTCATCCATTGCTGGTGGGAATGCAAACTTGTGCAACCGCTTTGGAAAGCAGTGTGGAGGTTTCTCAGGAAATTTGGGATCCACCTACCCCAGGACCCAGCAATCCCACACTTGGGAATTTACCCAAGAGATGCCCAATCATATTACAAAAGCATCTGTTCAACTATGTTTATAGCAGCATTATTTGTAATAGCCAGAACCTGGAAACAACCTAGATGCCCTTCAGTGGAAGAATGGATGAAAAAAGTGTGGAATATATACATAATAGAGTACTACTCGGCGTTAAAAAACAATGACATCTTGAATTTTGCATGCAAATGGAGGGAAATAGAAAACACCATCCTGAGTGAGGTAACCCAGGCCCAAAAAGATGAACATGGGATGTACTCACTCATAATCGGTTTCTAGCCATAATTAAAGGACATTGAGCCTATAAATTTGGGATCCTTGAAAAGATAATAAGAAGGTGAACTCCCAAAAAAAAAAAAAAATAGTAATCCTCCTGGATATTGGAAGTAGACACGATCGCCAGGCAAAATTGGGAACTTGAGGGTTGGGCGAGACTGGGCCAAGGGAAGATGGGGAGAGAAAAATGTGAAGGGGAGAACGGGGGGAGCTCGGTGGAATGGGGTGCTTGGGATATAGGAAGGGTGGATATGAGAGCAGGGAAGCATATATCTTAATTTAAGGAGCTACCTGAGGGTTGTCAAGAGACTTGCCCCTAGAGGGGTTCCCAGGTTTCCAGGGAGACGCCCCCAGTTAGTTCCTTGGGCAGCTGAGGAGAGGGAGCCTGAAAAGGCCAGTTCCTATAGCCATACTGATGAATTTCTTGCATATCACCATAGAACCTCCACCTGACGAAAGATGAAGAAAATGACAGAGCCCAACATTGGAGCACCGGACTGAGCTCCCAAGGTCCTGATGAGGAGCAGAAGGGGGGAGAACATGAGAAAGAAAGTCAGGACCGTGAGGGAACCTCCAGCTGGCGACAGATGGGGAAGGTGACTGAGCCCCACATTGGAGCACTGGACTGAGCTCCCAAGGTCCTGATGAGGAGCAGAAGGAGCGAGAACATGAGGGAGAAAGTCAGGAACGTGAGGGGTGCGTTCACTCATGGAGACGGCGGGACAGAACTAAAGGGAGATCACCAACTCCAGTTGGAATGGGACTGATGGATCATGCGACCAAACCCGTCTCTCTGAATGTGGCCAACAGCGGGGGCTGACTGAGAAGCAAAGGACATTGGCGCTGGGCTCTGATTCTTCTGCATGGACGGGCTCTGTGGGAGCCTTCTCAGCTTGGTCGATCACCTTCCTGGACCTGGGGAGAGTTGGGAGGACCTTGGACTTAGCATAGAGTGGGGATCCCTGATGGCTCCTTGGCCTTGAGAGGGAGGGAGGGGAGGTATGGGTGGAGGGAAGGAGAGGGAAGGGGGAGAAGGAGGGGCGGGAAGGGGGAGGAGGAGCGGAGGGAGGAGGAGGAGGAGGGAAGGAGATGGAAATTTTTTAATATAAAAAAAATAATAAACCATGAGAGATAAAAAAAATAAAAAAAAAGAAAAAAAAAGAAAAGACACAAAGGCAGCCTACTGACTGGGAAAAGATCTTCACCAACCCTGCAACTGACAAAGGTCTGATCTCTAAAATATATAAGGAACTCAAGAGACTAGACTTCAAAATGCTAATTAACCCAATTAAAAAATGGGGCGCTGAACTGAACAGAGAATTCTCAACAGAAGAAGTTCGAATGGCCAAAAGACACTTAAGGTCATGCTCAACCTCCCTAGCTATCAGGGAAATGCAAATCAAAACAACTTTGAGATATCATCTTACACCTGTCAGATTGGCTAAAATCCAAAACACCAATAATAACCTTTGCTGGAGAAGTTGTGGAGTAAGGGGTACACTCATCCATTGCTGGTGGGAATGCACACTTGTGCAACCACTTTGGAAAGCAGTGTGGCGGTTTCTCAGGAAATTCGGGATCAACCTACCCCAGGACCCAGCAATTCCACTATTGGGAATTTACCCAAGAGATGCCCAATCATACTACAAAAGCATTTGCTCATCTATGTTCATAGCAGCATTATTTGTAATAGCCAGATCCTGGAAACAACCTAGATGCCCTTCAGTGGAAGAATGGATGAAGAAACTGTGGAATATATACATGCTAGAATACTACTCAGCAGTAAAAAACAATGACATCTTGAATTTTGCATGCAAATGGATGGAAATAGAAAACACTATTCTGAGTGAGGTAACCCAGACCCAAAAAGATGAACATGGGATGTACTCACTCATAATCGGTTTCTAGCCATAATTAAAGGACATCGAGCCTATAAATTTGGGATCCTTTAAGATAATAAGAAGGTGAACCCCCCAAAAAAGATATAGTAATCCTCCTGGATATTGGAAGTAGACACGATCGCCAGGCAAAAATTGGGAACTTGAGGGTTGGGCGAGACTCAGCCAAGCTAGATGGGGAGAGAAAAGCGTGAAGGGGAGAATGAGGGGAGCTCGGAGGAATGGAATGCTTGGGATACATGAAGGGTGGATATGGGAGCAGGGAAGCATATATCTTAATTTAGGGAGCCACCTGAGGGTTGTCAAAAGACTTGCCCCTAGAGGGGTTCCCAGGTTTCCAGGGAGACGCCCCCAGTTAGTTCCTTGGGCAGCTGAGGAGAGGGAGCCTGAAAAGGCCAGTTCCTATAGCCATACTGATGAATTTCTTGCATATCACCATAGAACCTCCACCTGGTGGTAGATGAAGAAAATGACAGAGCCCCACATTGGAGCACTGGACTGAGCTCCCAAGGTCCTGATGAGGAGCAGAAGGGGGGAGAACATGAGAAAGAAAGTTAGGACCGTGAGGGGTGCGTTCACCCATGGAGACGGTGGGACAGAACTAACGGGAGATCACCAACTCCAGTCGGATTGGGACTGATGTAACATGAGACCTAACCAGACTCTCTGAATGTGGCCAACGGTGGAGGCTGAGGGAGAAGCCAAGGACAAATGCACTGATCTTAGACTATTTTGCATGGACAGGCTCTGTGGGAGCCTTCTCAGCTTGTTTGATCACCTTCCTGGACCAGGGGGGAATTGGGAGGACCTTGGTCTTAACATAGAGTAGGGAACCCCGATGGCTCCTTGGCCTGAAAAGCGAGGGAGGGAGCGTATGGGGGAGGGGAGGGGAGGGGAGGGGAGGGGGAGGAAGAGAGGAGGAGATGGCAATTTTTTAAATAAAAAAAAGGAATTCCACACTAACTCAGAACTAAGAAACAGACAGGCATTTATTATGGGGTAAAACTTACAAAGTCAGGATTCTCTGCTTGAACAAATCAGATCCAAAGCAAACACAACAGCAAAACCGGGCAGGGGGTGGGGGAGGAGAGAAGGGCCAGACGGTCTTCCGCATCCGGGTAAATAGTCTATGAGGCCACGCCCCAGTAGGTGAGTAGTTACTAGCTATAAACCTTCCTGCAGCACAGTAATACTGTTCAAGACTGGGTGACAAGAATACAAGCATTAAAAGATAATCTTCAAAGAACAAAATACTAAGAGAAACAGAAACAGTGGAAACATTCACAAAGGAAAAGATCCAAGTCCAAAACAAGCCTACAGAGTCCAGGATGCAGCTTAGCTATGCAACTACAGTACTCATATTAAAAATAAAAAACCTGGAAGAATGATGTCTAAATTACTCTTAATTGTTAGGTTGACTTAGTGCAGACTCATCAAAGAGAAGCCTCAACTCAGAAACTGCCTTTATCTTGTTTGTCTATGGACATGCCTGTGAGGGATTTTCTAGATTATTAATTAATATAGAAGGGTCCACCCCATTGTGCAGAGTCCTATTCCTTGGGCAGGTGGTTCTGGGCTATACAAGAAAGCTTATGAGCAAGCCAGCAAGCAGCAGTCTCCTGTGGGTTCTGCTTTGATGTTTATTGACGTTTCTACCCTGGATTTCCTGATTGTGACCTGGAAGTGTAAACAAAATAAACCTTTTCCCCCTCGAGCTGTTTTTTGGTCAGTGTTTTATCACAACAGAAAATGAGAAGAAATGGTGACTTCAGACATAAGGTTTTTTTTTTCATTTCTGATACAAGACTGAAGTCTGGAAAAGTACACAACTCTCCTACAGATAAATAAAACCCAGGACCAAATGCAGGGCAAAAAGGGAGGAATATTTAAATTTTAGTTTTATAACAATATCAGGAAACAAATGTTCAGAATGTAAGACTTTTCCATAGCAACAATACAGAGAAAGACAGCTAAATTTGGGGAGTAAACCTGAGTAGATAACCTACAAGGTAGGGCATCACTCAATGATACACATGAGGCAAGACATGCACCCATGGATAAGGTCTTAAATAATTTAACTGTAAAAGGTAGAAGAGAAAACTTTAAAGGGGGAAGAAGAAGGGCATAAATCATATTAAGTGAGAGGAAGAAATTCTCTCAAGGCCTAACTGCCCAATGAAAGGAAGAGAATCAACACAGAAGGCAAACTCTAGACCTCTCAGAGCTGAAGGGAGAAGGAGACCCAACATTCAGAATGAAAACTGAATGTCTAACTTGAGAAACTCATAATATCTTCCCAAGTCAGCTGCATCAGTTTGAGAACTACTTTTAGGACTTTCTAAGTATACCACCATACCAGTGTCAAGTACCTAAAGAACAACCAATTTAACTCCATACCTACCATCTTTCTGGCTCTCAACCACCTACCTGGGTAGCTCTGGGTAGACATTTTGGCATTTATCATCCATGGTTCTTTTCCCTGCTACAACTTGAAAACTAAATCAGGTTTGGTACCAAGCTACCCTGTTAATGGAAAGATCACACAGACCAAACTGCTAAGGGTAAATTACAAATCAAAATTGGTTATTTGCACTTGGGAATAGTGACAATTAAACAAGTAAGAGCAAATACTCACCAAGAACATTTACCTCTAAAATTCAAATTAATAATCATTAATCACTTCAGAGGTATAACATGAATAATAAAAACACAGAGAAAGATATTTGGGTTCAACCTGATGATCAGAAAAGCAAAGCAGCCAAGCCACTAGAGAGCTCTTATCTCTATGAAATCTTCAGACTGAAAGAGAGACAGTTCCTGTCTCATCCAGCCTTATATCCCTCTCTAGTGCTAGGATTAAAAATGTGTACTACCACCGTCCAACTAAAGGTGTGTGCCACCACTACCTGGCCTGTATAAATGTCTAGTGTGGCTGTTTTGTTTTCTGGTCTTCAGGAAAGCTTTATTTATTAAGATACAAATAAAATATCACTACATTTCCCCTTTTGCCTAAAATTTTAAAAAGGCTATCACTAATATAAGGAAAACAATGTACAATAAGTACAATAACTACATATAATATACAGGCAATAAATACATCAACAATGTCTAGTCCTTTTGCATTACACAAGCTCAGAGGAAATACTCCATATCTATCCTACTTTGGTGAGTTCAAAGTCTTATACATAATTTACTTTCTATCATAACTTGCTTCCTACATCAGGTAAATAAGGAAAACTATAACTGTCTAGTCTTCAACTCCCTCAGAGGCCAGGAAAAGAAATAACATTAACTGAGCAAGCAGGAAGTATAAGCAAGTGACTTCCAAAATATGTAAGAAATGACAGAAATAGCTGGCTGCCTGGAAAGTCACCCAAAGTTCATCTGCAACGTCGGGACATTCACTTTTGGCGTACAGGACTAGCAAATCTGACAGCTTTTTCTGTCAAGCAGGATATTTTGAAGGGCTGTTCCTCCTTGTTTGACAATGCTTGGCAGTCACTTTTTTTATGTGTCCAATTAGGGCAGCATACTGACATCACTCGAGGCAAGGACATTTTCTGACCCAGTGGCTTACTTTTGCCACAAAGAAAGTAAACTCCATATGGAGTTTCTTCAATGCCCACATTAGTGCTGCCAGGAACAGACATGTCTCATTGTCATAAAAACAAACAAACAAATAAACAAAAAATGAAAAAAAACCTATGCTATTAAAATATCTTAAATGCCATATTCTGTAGATCTCTGAAGTGTTTGAAGATGACTTAACTAAAAAAAATATTTGTTTGATCTTGAAAACCTGCCTACTGTGACTACAAGCTCAATTATAATAGGTGAGTAACTACTAACATGCATTTCCTTATTATCCTAAGTAGTTGATAGTAATAATTTTCAAGGACTAGAACTCTGCATTACATTATTAAATGAGTTGGATAGGAACAACACCTTGAAAAAGAGTAGAAAAATATGTACAGCATGTTCTCACAAAAGTAATCTCAATATACAAAATTTATATACACTATATAAAAGTCTAATCCAATGTAAAACATTTAAAACTAATAGTTGTTTTTAAAAGTAAACTAAATATGCCTTGGCCCTGACTGCACCTGGAGAGGTGAGTGTCAGGTTTCCAGCTGGAGGGCACTCCTCTCTAGGCCATAGCCCACAGAGGAGCATCCATGCCCAACCCCAACCACCAAATCTCAGAATCCCCAAAGCAGTCTCCCCACACCTGTACCCATTCCCCACTGCACCTATAACCACCAGAATCTTGGTCCTGACTTGCCACAGACCGTCTCAGGGGAGCCACTCAGACCATGGGAGAAGCAGAGTCTTGGTACACAGGAAGGCACAAGTTCGGTGAACGACAGACAGATACAACACACAAGAGAGTGGTTGGAATCTGCTTCGATTTTACTAAATTCATGTTTTCATTATATAGTATTCAAACAAAGAACAAATCAGAATGTCATACATCATTGGTTGGCACAGTATGAAAGCTTCTTTTAGTCACATTAGCAATATTTAAGAAAAGTACATTATCAGGAACAGGTGTTAGACATAAAACATCCTTAGAAGAGGAACGTAAACCTCAGACAAGTGGTTTCATCTTATGAATAGAAAGTTTCTGTCTCATTATTGCTATCATGGCCTTTCCTCTTTCTAACCCTTTCTTTATCTCATCTAGTGACCAAATATACCTAATCAGTTCTCTGCACCTGCTGAAATATACTTTTTGGTACCTTCTTATGCAGCAGACACCTTGGGGGTTGGGATCTAGCAAGCCTATCCATAAAGTTCAAAGTATACTATAACACTCTTTGTCCATCAACATTAACCCATCTATTCCCTTGCTCATCATACACCCCATGTATAACAAAGGTTCTGCTGTAGTCTTATACATTCCCATACTGTGCTTCCCTATCCCAGAGCTGTTCCTGAAGAGATAATCTTTGTCTTGTAGATACATAGAATATAATTATTAAAAGAGATTGTGCAAAGCCCATATCTTGCATAGCCAGCTAATCGAGAAACCTGTCTATGCCTCAGTGGTAGCTAATACTGGGCCATCTGCAATTGACCTCCGCAAAGCCTAGTCCCATAGGACACGTAGCTCCTGTCTGGCATAATGACATATGTTATGTCATACAGATGACACTGGAGTTGGTGTGGCACTGACTGAGTCTGGACAAGAGTCCCCAGAGCTGTATTAGCAACTACCAGAGGCAGTGACTAGACTACCTAAGCCACAAGCCCCACCTGCACCAACTGAAGGAAGAGAGCCCCCCTGAAGCACAGGCCCCACCTGTACCTCTTGGAGGGAGAGATGGGTAGATGACAAGGCATCCAACAACCTAAAGAGCAATATAGCAACACCAGAACCTAGTGTTCCTACAAAAGACCTAAATAGCCTAACCCAGAAGTAGAAGAAAACAAACTTTATGAAGATGATAGATATTCTTAAAGAGGAAATGAGAATTCAATTTAAAAAATGAAGGAAAAGAAAAAGAAAAAAATGGAAGACATAAATAAATCTCCTAGCCAGGCGGTGGTGGAGCACGCCAAAAATCCCAGCATTTGGGAGGCAAAGACAGGCAGATTTTTGTGTTTGAGACCAGCCTGGTTTACAAGGGCTAGTTCCAGAACAGGTTTCAAAAGTACAGAGAAACCCTATCTCAAAAATAATAAATAAACAAATAAATAAATACATAAATAAATCTCCTAAATAAAGCCAAGAAAACTAATAAAAAACAATCAAACAGGTGAAAGCAAACAGTTCAAGACTTAAAAACTGAAATAGAAACAATAAAAAAAACTGAGGGAATTCTGGAAATGGAAAATATGCTAAGCTAACAGGAACTACAGATGCAAGTAAAACCAACAGATTGCAAGAGATATGTTTGGATATAAGCTTCAACCCAGCCCCTGACATCCATATATCCAAAGAGTCTGGAATGTACCAGTGGAGGATCCACCCCAAGCTCCCTCCCCATGGAGTTGTCTCAGTCCAGACGCCACCCACGAGAAAGTCCATCAAACAGTGATCCCTCCCAAGAGATGCTCAAGACCACTCCCACAGAGTATAAACCACCCTCCAGAAAACAAACATGTGGTTTTCCAGTCTTCCTTTCCAGTCTCCTCTCTGCGGGGCTAGAAAGCCATCTGGGAGCGTTTGTATCCTTTAAACCTGGGCTTTTTAAAATTCAGTTTGTTTTGGATAATTAAGTTCACAAAGAGACTTACTGGGGTGCAGAAATTTTTCAAGATGGAAGACAAAAATCTCAGGAATTGAAGATACAGTAGAGGAAATCGATTCATTGGTCAAAAAATGTTAAACAAATCCTTAACACAAAACATCCAGGAAATTTGAAACACCATGAAAAGACCAAACCTAAGAATAACAGGGGTAGAAAAAGGAAAAGAACTCGAGCTCAAAGTCACAGAAAATACACTCAACAAAGTCAAAGAAGAAAACTTTCCTAACCTGAAGAAGGATATGCCTATGAAAGTACAAGAAGCTTACAGAGATGGGTGGTGGTAACGCAAACCTTTAATCCCAGCACTCAGGAGGTTGAGGCAAATGAATCTCTGTGAATTCAAGGTCACTATGGTTGACAAGAGCTAGTTTCAGGACAGGCTCCAAAGCTACAAAGAAACCCTGTCCTTAAAAAAAAAGAAGCTTAAGAAGCTTATAGAACACCAAATAGATTGAACAAAAAATAAAAAGCCCCTCACTGTATAATAATCAAAACATTAATAATACAGAATAAAGAAAGAATATTAATAGCTGCAAAGGAAAAAACCAAGTAACATATAAAGGCAGATCTATCTGACTTCTCAATGGAAACTCTGAAAACCTAAAGGTCCTGGATAGATGTGCTGCAGACACTAAGAGACCATGGATGCAAACCCAGAATGCTGTACACAGCAAAGCTTTTCAATCACCATAAACAGAGAAAATAAGATATTCCATGACAAAACCAGATTTAAACAATACCTATCCATAAATCTAGTCTTGCAGAAAGTACTAGAAGGAAAATTGCAACCCAAGGAAGTTAGCTGTACCTATGAAAACACAGGCATCAGATAACCTTATACCTCACAACAGCAAACCCCAAAGAACGGAAACACACAAATATTACCACCAAAAAAATAACACAAATTAACAATCACTGGTCATTAATATCTCTTAACATCAATAAATTCAATTCACCTATAAAAAGACACAAGTTACCCCATTCCACCCTGCTCCCAAGCCCTCCTTTTCATCTGTGAGGTCCTTGGATCCCCCAACACAGCCTGCTTCAGGGTTGCGGGGTCTGCAGAGCCAGCGGGGAGTGTTCCTGCCACTGGGGCTTCTTTCTACCATCCCACACTGCCCCCCAAGTCTGCCTTTTTGTCTACAAAGTCCTTAGAACCCTGCTCCCATGCTGAGGGGATCCAGAGAGATGAGTAAGTGGCCACACAGTTAGACAGTCCTAGGGGACTGAATCCAGGCCTCTCCAATTCCCTAACCTTTTCTGGCCATCCAGTGGGCTGAGTTTCCTGCTGCTGGCGTTCTTAACCCCATTCCACTCTGCCCCCAAGCCCTCCTTTTTATCTGCGAGGTTCTTGGATTCCCCCAATACAGCCTGCTCCAGGGCAGAGGGGTCCGCAGAGCCAATAGGGAGTGTTCCTACCACTGGGGCTTCTTTATACCATCCCAACCTGCCCCCTAAGCCGGCATTTTTGTCTGTGAGGTCCTAAAACCCTGCAAAAGACCCAGCTCCCAGCTCCCATGCTGAGGGGATCCAGAGAGGAAGAGATGGGCAGGTGCCAATGCAAGAATTCCTCCAACATTCTGAAAAGCAACATGGTAACAACAGAATCATGCGAACACGCAACAGAAAGACTTGAACATTGTAACACAGAAGAAGTAGAAGAAATCAACTTTAAATGTAACCTTATGAAAATTATGGAGACCCTTAAACAAGAGGTAAAAACTCCCTTAAAGAAATGGAAGAGAAGACAAGCAAAAATGTAGAAGAAATGAATAAATCCCTCAAAGATACCCAAGAAAACAAAAAAAAGCAATCAAACAGGTAAAGGAAACAGTACAACACTTGAAGACTGAAATGGAAATAATAAAGAAAACACAAACCAGGGGACGGCTGGATATGGAAAATCTGGGTAAACAAACAGGAACTACAGAGACAAGTATAACCAACAGAAGACAAGAAATAGAAGAAAGAATCTCAGGCACTGAATATATTATGGAGGAAATAGACTCAGTGATCAAAGAAAACATCAAATCTAACAAATAATTAACACAAAACATCCAGGAAATCTGGGACACCATGAAAAGACCAAACCTAAGAATAATAGGGGTAGAAGGAAAAGAATTACAGCTCAAAGGCCCAGAAATATATTCAACAAAATTATAGAAGAAAACTTTCCCAGCCTAAAGAAGGCTTTATTCCTATGAAGGTACAAGAAGCTTACAGAACACAAAATAGACTGGATCAAAAAGCAAACAAACAAACATCCCTTCACAATATAATAATCAAAACACAAAACATGCAGAATAAAGAAAGAATTTTCAGAGCTGCAAAAGAAAAAGGTCAAGTAACATATAAAGGGAAACCTATCAGAATTACACCTGACTTCTCTATGGAAACCATGAAAACCAGAATGTCTTGGATAGATGTGCTACAGACACTAAGAGACCACGGATGCAAACCCAGACTACATTATCCAGCAAAGCTTTCTTTCGCCATCGATGGAGAAAACAAGATATTCCATGACAAAAACATTTAAACAATATATATTGACAAACCCAGCCTTACAAAAAGTACTAGAAGGAAAACCTCAACCCAAGGAAGCCAACAACACCCACAATAATACAGACATCTGATAATCCTCCACCAACACAACTCAAAGAAGGGAAAAACACAAACACTACCACCAAAAAAATAAGCAGAGTTAACAACCACTGGTCATTAATATCACTTAATATCAATGGACTCAATTCACCTATAAAAAGGCACAGGTTAAGAGAATGGATATGAAAACAAGATCCAACATTCTGCTGTTTACAAGAAACACACTTCAAACTCAAAGATAGACACTACATCACAGTAAAAGGTTGGGGAAAGGTTTTCCAATGAAATGGACCTAAGAAACAAGCAGGTGTGGCTATACTAATATCTAACAATTGATTTCAAACTAAAATCAATCAGAAGAGAGGGAGAAAGATACTTTATACTCATAACAGGAACAATTCATGAAGATGAAGTCTCAATCCTGAATATCTATGCTTCTAATATAAAAGCATCCACATATGTAAAAGAAACATTACTAGAACTCAAACCCCACAAACTAATAGTAGGAGATTTTAACACTTCTCTCTCACAAATGGACAGGTCAACCAGACAGAAACTTAACGAAGAAATAGGGGAACTAACAGATGTAATGAATCAAATGGACTTAACAGACATCTATAGAACATTCCACCGAAACAGGAAAGAATATACCTTCTTCTCAGCATCTCATGGAACCTTCTCAAAAATTGATCACATACTTGGTAAAAAAAGAAAGAAAGAAAGAAAGAAAAGAAACAACCACAGATACAAAAAATTGGAGTAACCACCTGTATCTTGTCAGATCAAACATGGAGGAAAGTTAGAATTCAACAACAATACCATCCCTAGAAAGGCTTCAAATTCGTGGAAACCAAAGAGTCAACTACTGAACCAACCCTGGGTCAAGAAAGAAATAAAGAAAGAAATTAAAGTCTTCCTTGAATTCAACTAAAATAAATATACAACATACCCAAACCTTTGGAACACTATGAAAGCAGTGCTAAAAAGAAAGTTCATAGCACTGTGCACACATAAAGAAAACAGAGAAGACTCACATTAGACACTTAACAGCACACCTGAAAGCTCTAGAAAAAAAAAGCAGATTGCCCAGGAGGAATAGAAGATTTGAAATAATCAAACTGAGGGTTGAAATCAACAAAATATAAACACAGAAAACAATCCAAAGAATCAACAAAACAAAGAGCTGGTTCTTTGAGAAAATCAACAAGATTGACAAACCCCTATCCAAACTAATCAAAAGGCAGAAGGAAAACATTCAAATTAACAAGATCAGAAATGAAAAGAGGGACATAACAACAGACACAGGAAATTCAGAGAAACATTAGGTCATACTACAAAAACCTATACTCCACAAAATTGAAAAATGTAAAAATAGGACATTTTTTTAGATAAATACCATATACCAAATTTAAATCAAGACCAGGTTAACAATTTAAATAAATGTAAAAGTCACGAGGTAATAGAAGCTGTCATTAAAAACCTTCCAATGAAAAAATGCCCAAGGCCAGATGGTTTTAGGGTAGAATTCTACCAGAACTTCCAAGAAGAGCTAATACCTATACTGCTTAATGTGTTCCACATAATAGAAACAGAAGAGTCATTGCCAAACTCTTTTTATAAAGCCACAGTTACCCTGATCCCAAAACCACACAAAGACTCAACCAAGAAAGAGAATTACAGACCAATCTTACTCATGAACATCGATGCAAAAATTCTCAATAAAATACTGGCAAACCAAATCTAAGAACACATCTAAAAAATCATACATTATGATCAAGTAAGCTTCATCCCAGAGATGCAGGACTGGTTCAACATATGAAGATCCATCAATGTAATCCATTATATAGATAAACTGAAAGAAAAAAATATGATCATTTCATTAGATGCCAAAAAGCATTTGACAAAGTTCAACACCCCTTTATGATATAGGTTTTGGAGAGATTATGGATACCAGGATCATACCTAAATATAATAAAAGCAATGTACAGCAAGCCAACAGCTAACATCAAATTAAATGGAGAGAAAATCAAAACCATTCCACTAAAATCAGAAACAAGACAAGGCTGCCCATTCTCCATATCTCTTCAATATAGTGCTTGAAGTTCTAGCAATAGCAATAAGACAACATAAGGAGATCAAGTGGATTCGCATGGGAAAGGAAGAAGTCAAACTTTCATTATTTGCAGATGACATGATAGTGTACATAAGCAACCCCCAAAACTCTACCAAAGTACTCCTACAGCTGATAAACTGATGGGAAGAGAGAAGGGAGAAGGGAAGGATTGGGGAGAGCTTGGGGGAATGGGATGGTTGAGATGGAGGAAGGGTGACTATAGGGGCAGAGAAGAAGATACCTTAACTAAGGGAGCCATTTGAGGGTTGGCAAGAGACTTGGCTCTAGAGGGGTTCCCAGGTGTCCAAGGAGATTTCTCCATCTTGGTCCTTGGGAAGCAGAGGAGAGAGTTCCTGAACTGGCCTTCTCCCATAGCCACACTGATGAATATCTCACATATCACCATAGAACCTTTATCTGGCAATGGATGGAGATAGAGACCCACATTGGAGCACTGGACTGAACTCCCAAGGTCCAGATGAAGAGCAGAAGGAGGCAGAACATGAGCAAGGAAGTCAGGACCACGAGGGGTGTGTCCACCCACGAAGATGGTGGGATTAATCTAATGGGAGCTCACCAAGGCCAGTTGGACTGGGACTGAATGAGCATGCGATCAACCTGGACTCTCTGAATGTGGCTGACAATGAGGGTGGACTGAGAAGCCAATGATAATGACACCAGGTTTTGATTCTACTGCATGTACTAGCCTTTTGGGAGCCTTGTCTATTTAGATGCACACCTTCCTAGACCTGGATGGAGGGGGGAGGGCCTTGGACTTCCCACAGGGCAGGGCACTCTGACTTCTTTTAGGACTGGAGAGGGAGGGGTGTTGGGGCAGCTGGCCCAATCCCTGCGTTCAGGGGCGTGGCTGCTCCAGCGGGGTAGCATTCCCCTTAAATAGGATCGGGGGGCCGGAAGGAGGCCCGTTTTGATTCTTCCCTGCGTACCTTCTGCTCCACTGGACCCTTGGATCTGTAAGTTCCCTTATTCTCCCCTTGTATTAAAGCTAATTAATTATAAAAGGACTATCGTGGTTATTTCCTAACCTCTCCGACCGCTGGCAGCTGCCACATCTGGCGCTCCCACGTGGGGCAAAACCCCGGGCAGCCAAGTCACCTGAAACCACTCGTATCCCACAGTCCGCTGCGGTCGGCAGATTCCTGCTCAAAATTCACAGGCGGGCGGAGCCGGCTCAAATTTAAGCTGATTGAGCCGGAGAACACATTTTTTTTTATTATTATTATTAAACCCTGCCCCCGAAGAGACTAGAGCCTTAATCCAGTGCCTTAGACCGCTCGGCCACGCTACCCAGATTCCCACGCCTCCATTCGGAGCAGCGCAGTATCCTTTACTGTGCCGGGCCTGCTGCCTTGCTCCGCCCAGGAGCTGTTTGCCCGGCCTCACTGGCCGCTCCGCGCAGTAGCCAGGCCACAGACACCGGCTATTGAGAGCCGAGCGCACACCCGTGCGCGATCCGCCCCCTCGGCTTCCCTCGGCTCCGCACCCCGCCACACTCCCCCTCCCCCCAACTCAGGGCGACGGGTCGCCCGCCAAATTGTTTGTTAAGCTCTTGTAGATACTCAACGTTGATATGGAGCTGGGGGATTGCTACCCGCTTGCCCGCTAGCTGTTTGTGCAGCTTTTGCCGAGGTTCACCGTTGGTTTTGAACTACCGGAACGTCGCCGCTGCTTCCCCAGCTACTGTGCTCTGCCCAGGACGCCATCTTTGGTTTCCCAAAACACGTGAAACTTGGGGCACTTCGCCATCTAGTGGCAGACAACGGTAATTACAGGTAATTTTTCATTTGATAAAATCAAGCATTTAGATTGACAATGTCTGATAATATCACTATTAAAGGATTCTATAATTTGTTCAATTACACGATGACTGAATTTTTGAGCGATACAGATGTGGTTTCCTTTGGCTGGATATTTACAGGGCTTGGTATCTTCTTTATTTTTGTTTGTTTCATTACAACGTGGTTGGAAAATAAAAAGGAGATAGAGTCCTTACAGGCAGGAGCTAAAAAACTAAACAAGGACATAACTGGTTTGGAAAACACTAATAAACAGCTTGAAAAGACGGTTGCAGCTCTCGAGGAAAGGAATAATAGACTTTCCTCTGAGATGGCCACTAATAAACAACTTGAAAAGACGGTTGCAGCTCTCGAGGAAAGGAATAATAGACTTTCCTCTGAGATGGCTTTGTTACTTGAGAAATTTGGAACTTTCCAGGAGAAGTTTGAATTTCATGAGGAAAGGAATAACAGATCTCTCTCTGAGATGGCTTTATCACTTGAGAGGAAAATGCAAGGTATGGAGTCAGGAACAACGGATCTGAATCATAAATTACAATCCCTGTCGGTAGAAACTGAAACATTATCTGAGGAGATTCGAACCGTTAAATGTAATAACAAGACTTTATCAAAGAGCTATGAAAGATTGCTGGACAGAATTTCAATACAAGATGGCACCATTCATGCCATGAAAATTCTGTCCAAGGATGAGACGTTATCGGTGTTGGACAAACTTCATACACTTGAATCCTCTATGAAAGCCTTGGAACATAATACCGGGCAAGAGATTGAGGCATTACAGAAGGCAATGGTAAATAGATTTGAAAAGATCGAGGAAATTATGGACTCTCATGAACAGGATCAAATAGTACAAAAGAAAGTCCCAACCCCATCGAATAGAACTCTCCGGGATAGCTTCAATAGAACTCTACCTATTTTCCCGGTGATAACTACAGAAAAGGTGACTGGTTCTAAAAACCCTAAGATCACCAAGGAATATACATGGGAACCTATCCGTATGAATGATCTGAAAGAAATTAAACAAGCTGTTATGAATTTTGGGATGCATAGCTCCTTTGTTAAGGAGATGCTAAAGTCTTGGTCCCTTACAATTAACCCAAGCCCTAGGGACTGGTTGGACCTAGTCTCAGCTGTTTTAGAGAACGGTCATCAGTTGAGCTGGAAGTGCATGTTTAGACAAGAGGCTAGGCTTTTAGAACAGCAGGAAAGATCAAAAGGAGTTGACATCACCCTAGATCAAATTATGGGTGAAGGACTTTATTCTGATCCTCTAGAGCAAGCTAATTATGATGAACACACTCTATCCATATGTACTACCGCAGCCTTGAAGGCTTGGGACAGGGTTCAAGACCCAAAACAGAGAACGGAATCATATATCAGAGTTAAACAAGATCCGAGAGAACCATTTGTGGACTTTTTACATAGACTAACTAAAGCTGTACAAATAGGGATATCTGACCCAGAAGCAAGGCAGGTAATAATTGAGTCCTTGGCTTATGAGAATGCCAATGTAGAGTGCAAAAGGGTTTTGACACCTCTAAAGATCAGATCAGCACCCCTGGAGGAATGGGTCTTACATACAATGAATATTGAATCAAATGAGATTCACGCCCATCACGCCGATAAGTGGGTAGAAGACGCCATTGCCAATGGTACAAGAAGATATCAGAATACCAAATGTTTTAATTGTGGCAGAATGGGACATATGAAACGGAATTGCAGACAAAGGACTTACAGAAATAATAATAATAATAATGCCTTTTCCAGGAATAACAGGAATAGAAGGCCTCAGCCTTCAGGGTTATGTAGGAGATGTGGGAAAGGTAGACACTGGGACAGCGAATGCAAATCATCAAGAGATAGGCAAGGAAATCCGCTGCAGTCGGGAAACGCCATGGGGGGCCTCTCGCAGGCCCCCATGGCAAATGTGGTCCAGTCATTTCCCGTTACAACGGAGAACATGCCTTGTCAGGACAATTAGAAATCCCCATGTCTGCTGTTGGAAGCAAAAATAGCCCAAAAGATGAATTACGTGTATTTTGGCAAACTTCTATAAGTGATCAAAGACCAAAGTTAAGAGTGTGTGTAAATGGCATTTTCATTACTGGCCTGCTGGACACAGGAGAGGATGTTAGTATCATTACTCCAGAATCTTGGCATCCGTATTGGCCACTACAGGATGTAAATGTTCGACTTTTGGGAATTGGGACCCTATCTCGAGTAAGGCAAAGCACGAGATGGGTCGAATGCATCGGTCCTGAGGGACAGATGGGAAAATTAAGGCCATATGTAGCTAATATTGCAGTAAATTTATGGGGTCGTGACCTATTGCAGCAATGGAATACTCAAATTAACATTCCTGCTGCCTCTAGAGCATATATTTCTGAGGAAAACATCAAAAGGTATTACAGATGGCGAAAACCAGCCATTCGGGCTGTACAAGAACACAAACCAATGGATGCCCCTCCAGAACCACCAACGGCCCTACCTCTAAAATGGTTGACTGAGAAACCGATATGGACAAAACAATGGCCTTTATCTGAGGAAAAGTTGCAAGCTTTAGAACAGCTAGTACAAGAGCAATTGGATGCTCAACATATAGAAGAATCTACCAGCCCTTGGAATTCTCCTGTATTTGTGGTTAAGAAAAAATCTGGTAAATGGAGAATGGTGACGGATCTCAGAGCTATAAACAGGATTATTCAACCTATGGGCTCTCTGCAATCTGGACTTCCTTTGCCTTCTTTATTACCAAAAGGGTGGCCTCTCATAGTTATTGATTTGAAGGACTGTTTCTTCACCATACCTTTACAAGAAAAGGATAGAGAAAAGTTTGCCTTCACAGTGCCTACTTATAATAACTCTCAACCTACCAAGAGATACCAGTGGACCGTCCTCCCACAGGGCATGTTGAACTCTCCTACCCTGTGCCAATACTTTGTGAATCAACCATTACAAATAATACGCAAGATGTTTCCCAAATCCGTTGTTTATCATTATATGGATGACATTTTATTGTCTGATTCAAACATGGATACCTTAGAGAAACTGTTTGAAGAGGTAAAAACAGTTCTACCTAAATGGGGATTACAGATTGCTCCCGAAAAAATTCAGAGAGGAGATTCTGTTGATTATCTAGGTTATAGAATAGGTTTGCAAAAAATTAAGACACAAAAGGCACAAATTAGGAGAGATCAGCTGCATACTCTTAATGACTTTCAAAGGTTGTTGGGAGACATTTCCAGCCTTCGACCGGCTGTTGGGATAACACCTGATATGATACTTCACTTAAACAAAACCTTAGATGGGGAAAGAGACCTAAACAGTCCCAGAGAATTAACAGCTGAAGCAGAAAAAGAACTGACAATGATTGAAGAAAGATTGCAAGAAGCACATGTGGATAGGGTGAATCCAGAACTCAGTTGTATTCTCGTTATATTGCCTTCAAAAATTTCTCCTACAGGAATTCTAATGCAAAGAGATGATATTATTTTAGAGTGGCTCTTTCTACCTCATAAGCCAAGTAAGAAATTAAAAACCTATGTGGAAAAGGTTTCTGAACTAATCATAAAAGGTAAATTGAGACTTCGCCAACTAGCAGGCATAGACCCAGCAGAAATCATAGTGCCTTTCACTGCTGATGAGATACGAAAATTGTGGGAAGATAATGAACCATGGCAAAGAGCTTGTGCTAACTTTTTAGGAGAAATTAATAACAACTATCCAAAAAGCAAAAGGCTTAACTTTATAAAGAGAACTTCTTGGATTCTTCCTCGAATTGTCCATGATGCTCCGATAACTGGAGCCCGCACGTTTTATACTGATGCTAATAAATCAGGGAAGGCAGGCTACAAATCAGAAGACTTGAGCAAGGTGGAACAAAGTCCTTACGATTCTGTCCAAAAGGCAGAGTTATTTGCCATTCTTATGGTGCTAAGGGATTTTAAGGAACCTCTTAACATTGTTACTGACTCACAATATGCAGAAAGAGTTATCTTACATATTGAAACTGCCGAATTCATACCTGATGATACTGAACTAACCTCATTGTTTATCCAGGTACAAGAAATGATCAGGAACAGACTTTGCCCTATGTATATAACACACATCCGATCCCATACGGGTCTGCCAGGTCCTTTAGCACGTGGCAATGCAGATATTGATCAGCTATTGATTGGTAGTGTGCTGCAGGCTTCCGAATTTCATGAAAAGCATCATGTCAATAGCAAAGGCTTGAAAAAAGAGTTTTCTATTACATGGCAACAAGCTAAGGAGATTGTAAAGAAATGCCCTACTTGCTCTTTCTATAACCAAGCACCACTGCCTGCAGGGACTAATCCAAAGGGCACCAAAAGGAATGAAATTTGGCAGATGGATGTGTTCCATTTTGCAGAATTTGGAAAATTAAAATATGTACACCATACCATTGACACTTATTCAGGATTCCAATGGGCAACTGCTTTAAGCTCAGAAAAGGCCGATTCAGTAATCACTCACTTATTAGAAGTCATGGCCATCATGGGTATACCTGCGCAAATAAAGATGGATAATGGTCCAGCTTATGTCTCTAGAAAAATGAAACGGTTTTTTGCCTATTACAATATTAAGCATGTTACCCTACAATCCTACAGGTCAAGCAGTCATTGAAAGATCAAATAGGACTATAAAGGATATGTTAAACAAGCAAAAGGGGGTGGAGAATACCCCCAGAAATAGATTACATAATGCTTTACTAACTTTGAATTTTCTCAACGCTAATGAAAAGGGGACAACGGCTGCAGAGAGACATTGGATAATGGAAAAGTCTGTTGAATTAAATCAACCAGTTTATTTCAAGGATGTGCTAACCTCACAATGGAAGCCAGGGGATGTGCTGCGTTGGGGAAGGGGTTTTGCTCTTGTCTCCACAGGAGAAGAAAAATCGTGGATACCATCAAAATTAATAAAGGTTCGGTTTGAAGAGGAGAAGCCCCTTGGAAAAGAAAAGTAACAATCCATGCACAAGGATGGTGAACATACTGATGGTAAGAGACCTATAGTTCGGGGGCAGGGTTCTTTTCTTATCCCCACAGGAAGACACTCACCTTCAAAGGACCTGAGGGACCCTGGATACCTTGAATATTGATGAATTGGAACCAATTGCAACCCAACAAGGATCAGCATTAACATTGGGTAAGCTCTGTGAGTATAAAAAACAATTTTTGTATGTGTGTCAATATGCATTTCTTCATAGATATTTAGAGCTGGTTTCTTGGAGTTGGACTCTGGCCCAGTCCCTCTCCAATTCCAAGCTTGTTTATAAGAGATTTCTCAGAGTTTCTGTCTCAGGTTAGGAGTCAAATTATGAGACAGAATATTAATAACAATAATGTTGATAATGGTACCAATATATTTGCCTTCTTTGCATTCATTCATATCTATGGTTGTTTTTAATGCACCTTTCATTGAAGATATGCACGTATACGTCTATATGTGTCCTTGTAGATAATGCTTATCTCTCTCGCAACAAACGACAAAATTTTTTCTTCAGTAATCTTTGCAGTTTCCCGGATGAAGACGGGGCCCCGCAACGTCAACTCCAACTGGTTATTATGACGTCATGTTTTTGTAGCGCTAATATTTGGCCTCTTTTTGGTACCAATTGCACAGAACACTTTTGAATGGTGCACATTTTTGACAACATTCTGGCCTCATTTTCTAAAAAAATTCAGAGGCTGGACACATTTTTCCTAGATGAAATGTTACCCTGGGTATTCTACCATCATTTGCTTTCACAGGAACCCCTGGGAAGAAAAGTTGCCCCTATGTCAGCTGGAAGCAATCTTGGATGACGACGCCCCCCCCCCAACAAAGTTTACCCTCAGATTTAGGGACACTAATTGGTGGCTGGTATAGGGTGGTCGGGTTGTAGAAGGCTTTATATGGACTCAGGGGTATAAATTATGTGTATATATATATATATATATATATATATAAAGGGGGGGGAGGGAGGGATTAACTGGTGATCTGAAGGAATAATTGATTTTTGTGAGTTATTGTTTTTTTAAAAAAAAACTATATGAGTGTTGATTCTTGTATATTGATATATTGAACATTGTATGAGAGTATGATACTACCTCTGTTTGAAACAATTGTTATATTGACATTGTTTACTATATTGCAATGTACATCTCTACCTCTGATATTATTTATGTAATGACATTGTTTACCATATTGCACTGTACATTTCTACCTCAGATATTATTTATGTAAGGACCCTGTTTACATTTGGAAATCATTGTCTTCATTTATTGCACAGTTGTCTATTCTATTAGTCATACAGTTACATAAGTGTTGAGAATTATATGTTGGTCATGTTTATTTTTAGGACAATCAGGTTTTTTAGACACATAGAGGTTGTATTTAGTATAGATAGCATAATCTTCGACCTCTTTGAAGAGCTGTAGAACATGGCCTTTAATCTAACCTAGAGTTTTGTATTTATGAGACACAATCACTCCTGGCAACAATGCTCTACTCCCGAGAGAACGTTGAGCACCAAAGACACTCCACTGGGAGTTTGTCTTCTACTTGGCAGAACTGGCCTTGGGGCAAAGAAAAGCCCATACCTCCATTACTGACTAAACTACGAAATATCCATAAGTGGATAAAACAGAATTGTCTTATCTTGCCAAGACAGGATAGGATTGTTCTACTAAAGGTTCCTTGCCATTGTATAATGGTATGTCAGGTTTTTTCAGGCCTCAGCCAAAGTTGGTTGCCTCAACATTGCTATCAAGACTTCGTGTGGTTGCCCAGGTAGTCAATTGTCTCTGTCTTGTGTTGCACATTTTGGAAGTTTCTCGTTTGTGCTTCCTGGTTGCTTTGGTAATTTTACTCTCCTTCTCAGATCTTTGATGGGGTTGAAGATTAGATAATGGTAGCTACCTTCTAGATTATTTAGACTTCCCAAAGTAGAGTGATTAGAAAAATTTTTCATTATATACTTCTCGCCTGATATTGTTTACTTTTTGTAATTTTATATGATCTGTTCCCATTGTATATAGTTGTATTTGGCTTCTGAATCTGTCTTATTTAGACAAAAGGGGGAGATGTTGGGGCAGCTGGCCCAATCCCTGCGTTCAGGGGCGTGGCTGCTCCAGCGGGGTAGCATTCCCCTTAAATAGGATCGGGGGGCCGGAAGGAGGCCGTTTTGATTCTTCCCTGCGTACCTTCTGCTCCACTGGACCCTTGGATCTGTAAGTTCCCTTATTCTCCCCTTGTATTAAAGCTAATTAATTATAAAAGGACTATCGTGGTTATTTCCTAACCTCTCCGACCGCTGGCAGCTGCCACAGAGGGGGAGTGGGGGAAGTGGGAGGGCCATGGGAGAATGGGAGGAGGTGGAAATTTTTAATAAATAAAAAAACAAAAAAGAAAAGAAAAGAAACTATCATTATCAAAGCAGGTCACAGAGCCACTATGAAGGATCTGGTCAAGATGGGAGAGCCTGCTGATATCCAAGATTCTCTAGTACATGAACTTGCTCCACTAAGATCATATCTAAGTCCACCACTGCAGAGGTGTCTCCCAAAAGATCTAGCCAAATCAAGAAACTTAAGCCCCCATATTCTCCAAGTTCCCTGCCCTCTCACATCTAGATTTCCACTTCCTTTATATGCACCTATGGAAACAAGTTTACATATGCCTCAAGAGCCTACAAGGAAATTAAGTCTGCAAATGTTTCAAAGTCCTCTACTTCTTCCAGGAACCCCAAATGCAATCAAGTCTCCAATGGCACTCAGATCCAGAAAGAAGCCTAGGCTTCCAAGTGTCCCAAGGACCATCACCTAAACAAAGTCTCCCAAATGTATCCAGGTCCCCCAACACTGGGATGATGTGGAATTCCCCTCTGTATGCTGTGAATACCATTAATGGAGTACTACACAGCAAAAAAAAAATAACAACAACTTGAATTTTGCAGGAAAATGGATGGAGCTAGAAAGCATTAATTTGAGTGAGGTAACCCAGACACAGAAAGACAATTATCACATGTACTCACTCATAGGTGGTTTTTAAACATAAAGCAAAGAAAGCCAGCCTACAAACCACAATCCCAGAGAACTTAGACAACAATGTGGACACTAAGAGAGACTTACATAGATCTAATCTACATGGGAAGTAGAAAGTAGAAAAAGACAAGATCTCCTGAGTAAGAGCATGGGGACCCTGGAGGAGGGTTGGCAGGAAGGAGAGAGGCAGGGAAGGAGCAGAGAAAAATGTAGAGCTCAATAAATATCAATTAATAAAAAAAGAAAACGGAAGGAATGCACCGTGTACTCCAAGGACCAAAGCTCCTTCTTTAAGAACATTTTGATCAGTGCATATATTCAAGCTTTGAGCAACGTGTGGAACTGGCATTAATGATTGGTGTTACCGAATCTGGTTCAAGAACCAACATGCAAAGTACAAATGGAAGAATTCTCAGAATGAATGTTCAAGAATGATTGCCAGGGTCAAGTGAAAGCTCTAAGTTGTTTCTGGGTCAACCCATTTCTGTGGTTACTTATCTGTACTACCTCTGCTAATGCAGAGTCCAGGTCTCTAGGCACATTCACTATGGGCTCCATTTACAAACTCAATCCCAGTCTGCAAGCTTCTCTTCATGAGGATCATCCTCCACAGAGGATGCCATGTGTAGTCCCCAGCAGAACCTGTTGATGGTCAAGCCCCTGCTGCAACTTCTAACCCTGGTTAACCCATAGTAGCTGAAGCTCAGACTTATCCAGCAGTGGCTTAAGGTCCAGCCTCAGTGGAAGCTCCAGTTCCTACCACAGCTGCAGTTCCCTACCCCAGTCAACCTATAGTAGCTGAAGTTCAGACTGAACCAGCAGGGGCTGAAGGTCCAGACAATGGAAGCTAGAGTTCCCGCCATAGCAATAGCCTGACTCCCAGTGTTGCTCAATTCCTGCATCCAACTTCTGAGCAGCTCTGGCAATGGATACAAGAGGATCTTGGACACATGGGAGGACTCACAGACTTGGAGTTACATACTGACTCCACAATACCTCTTACTCCAGACCAGTCCAAGCAAAGAAATCTTTATAGCAATGAAGAGGTGTGGTGGTTCATGCCCTTAATCTCAGGATATGGTAGACTGATGATGCAGGCTCCTCTATATTAGTTTCAGACCAGTGTGATCCATATACTGAGATTGCTTCCAAACAAATCAAAACATTGATTAAGTTTTGTTGTCTTACATGTTAGTTAAATAAAAGAGGAAAATATTGAAAAAAGGCAGGTCACAGTAAAGCCCATATTTCAGTTTCTATAGGCAAGAAGCCAATAGTCTAGCTAAGAAGACTGACTCAATGTGGGTGATATGATAAGTAAGTTAGACTGAGCAAGGTCAGAGAGAGAGGCTTCTGAATTGTCTTTGTGTCTTAATACCGAGAAGACTGTAACTGAAATATTCAATATCTGGGGCTGAAGCAATGGCTCAGGGATTTAGAGCACTACATATTCTAGAGAATCTGGGTTGGATTCCCAGCACCAACATGGGGTCATAATCATCTGTAACTTCAGTTCCGGTGGATCTGATGCCTTTTTCAGACTCTGTGGATACATGCAGACAAACACTAACATAAAATTTTTAAAATGAGTAAATCTATTAGGATTTAAAAGAAAAAAAGGACAAATCTTCACATATCTGCCTCAAAAGAGGCAACTCATGGAATAAGGCTGTAAGTCAGAGGCAGAGGCCTGGAGCTGGACATGATTTGGGATGACCCAGACAACGGGGAACCTGTGGAAGAGAACTTAAAGCCAGTGTAGACCTGGGAACTTTTTATTATTTTGATTTTTTTCTTTTTTGATACAGAGTCTCCAGTAGCCTGTTGGCTTCAAACTCACTATTTAGCTGAGGACTACCTTTAACTGGGACTAGGGGTTTGGGCCACCATGCCCAGCTAGATTTTCTTTTCTCTTTCTTTATTTCTTCCTTCCTTCTTTCCTCCCTCCCTTCCTTTCTTTCTTTCTTTCTTCCTTTCTTTTCTTTCTTTTTCCTTTATGAAATAGGATTTCTCTGTGTATGCCTGGCTGTCCTGGAGCTCACTCTGTAGAACAGGCTGACCACAAACTCAAAGGTAGACCTGCCCCTGCCTCCCGAGTGCTGGGATTAAAGGTGTGCAAAAGAACACCGGGCTTCAATTTTCTCTCACAAGAACTAAAAGTTATATAAAGAACTAGATGTGGTCAAGTATATGGTGGAGAGCAAATAGGAGCATTTCTCTGCTTTGTGAGAATTTGTGTACGCCACAAGATCCAAAAAACTGAGGGAAGAAAAGAAATTTAATCAGTTGGTTTAAAAGCCTTTTTGTTTGGGCGGTGATGGCCTTTAATCCCAGCACTTGGGAGGCAGAAGCAGGTGGATCTCTGTGAGTTCAAGGCCAGCCTGGTCTACAAGAGCTAGTTCCAGGACAGGCTCCAAAGCTACAGAGAAACCCTGTCTCGAAAAAACACACAAACAAACAAAAGCCTCATCTGAGGCAAGAATAAAAATGGAGAGAACATCTGTTCAGGTTGTCAATGCTAACAAAAGAGCACAACCAGAAATATCAATATTGTATGTGGATGGGAATTCTTTACAGTGAGCCTCTCCTGGCATCCAAAAGGTAAGAGATTTCTTAACCCTTACTGTTTCAAAGGAAGACAGGGTTCTAACGTTCTCACAACAACATTCTTTCCAGTTAATGAAATCCACAACACAACTAAATCTTGTAAATCAACCCCCAAAACTACACCATACTCATTGTCACCCAAATGACCGATCATTAGAGTTGCGTTTCACTAACAAAAAGATCACACATACAAGTCGCCCTAGATTCACAAACCTATAAAGCAGTTCCACCAAAGAACTTGTCTGGGAAATTCCACTAGTCCTTCACGAACCTCGCAACTAAACCTACTCTCTCAGGCTAAAATGGTTGATGTTTGGATGCCCAACATCTAAACCTCTAGCGTCCCCAAATTAATCCGAGTTGCAGCACCAAGGACTCCTCCTCTTCCCACCCTCTGACCCCCACAAGCTCATTACAGACCAGTAGTATACTTCTCAGGTGCACTCCCTAGAACGCCCAGAGGCCCATCCCACCTCAACCCAAACCAAGACAAAAGCCACAATACACTCATTCTGTGCATGTGCTGTGAGCCTGTCTAAGGACTCCGCGCTGGCTCCGACCAGTGCCTGAACACTCTGGGGTTGCCAACGACCAGGACAGATGCAGAGATTGCTCTCTGCTGGGCTACCTCACCCTTTACCTGCTTCACTTGAGCTTACTGTTGACCTGACAGTCTCAGGGTGGACGTGACCAGCTAGCAGACGTGCCCATACAGGACTACACTTCCCAGAGTTCCACTGGCACAAATTTTCCCGGACTAAAGGGCAGCCTAACTTGTTTTGTTGCGAGAAGAGATGGCATTATTTCCATTCCCTGGTCTCTGTTTCATAGTCCAGTAGTACTGAACAAAACAAAACAAACAAACAAACAAACAAGACAAAAAAAACAGAAATAAAGGAAACGAGATTAATTTTTTTATTTGGTTTTTCGAGACAGGGTTTCTCAGTGTAACAGCCCTAGCAGTTTTGGCACCAGCTCTGTAGATGAGTCTGGCCTCAAACTCAGAGATCTGCCTGCCTCTGCCCGAGTGCTGGGATTAAAGGCGTGCACCACCACTGCCTGGCATGAAATGAGAATTTAAGGGAAAATAAAATACAACTCTTGAAAGAAAAAAATATTGAATTAGGGCTGGAGATTTAGCACAGTTGTTAGAGTGATTTTCTATCATGCAGGAAACCCTGGGTTCAATTCCTAGCACTGCACAATCTGATGACTAAAACCTTTAATCCTAACACTGGGGATATGAAGTTTGGAACACCAGAGGCTCAAGATCATTCTCAGCTACACAAAGCCAGCCTGGAAGACAGGAAATCTGTTTGAAGAAGAAGAAGGAGGAGGAGAAGGAGGAGGAGGAGGAGGAGGAGGAGGAGGAGGAGGAGGAGGAGGAGGAGGAGGAGGAGGAGGAGGAGGAGGAGAAGAAGAAGAAGAAGAAGAAGAAGAAGAAGAAGAAGAAGAAGAAGAAGAAGAAGAAGAAGAAGAAGAAGAAGAAGAAGAAGAAGAAGAACTAATTATAATCAGGGCTGTGGTAGCGCACACCTTTAATCCCAGCACTTAAAAGACCCCCGGAGTGGGGAGACTCTCACTCAAGCCTCGTGATAACACAGGGGCCCATAGACTTGCAGAGGCAATGCCATTGTTGAATCTGGTCCTCCAGGACCCTGTGCAGGACTCTAAGCATGCTGACTTCCTGTGCCCATCGCAGCACATGAATGGCTAAACCATTCATCTGGCTCCTTAGTCTCGGGATAGATTTTAGGAGGAGCCGAAAGTTGGTTCTCAGGTGAATTCTCAGGCCTGGGAGCTACAGATTTTGGGTTATGCTCCATCTCTAGAACAGCCAAGGCTCTGGAGCCTAGCTTCCATCTACACACCCAGGGCTTAACCCAGGGTGGGGGATCTTGGACCAAATCTTGTCATACAGTAATATATGGTTGTTGATCGGGATGGGGATCTCAGTCCTTCCTGAAAAATAATAGCTTTAATTTCAAAAATAATGATTAAATCAAAGGCGCCCTCTGGAGGCCAGCCAACATCAAGTGCCGGCCACTCCGAGGAGCAAAAAGACTTCCATGACCCTTTCTTAATCTTGATTGATAAATTGTGTGCTCTCGCCATAGCATCAGTCCAATGATCCAGAGTCAAACTCAGAGGGGTCATCACAGTCTGTCCCATTGCTGCAGGAGCTCCTCCTGCTCCTTCAGCCAATAGCCTTTGAGATACCATCCCACTGGGGTGTGGTATCTTTCACTTTCAAAAAGCTGTGGCAGCCCTTATGCTCTCTTGCTTCAGATTTCACTTCTGCTATCAGATGCTTTTCCTGGTCATGCAGGAGGCTGTTGTCTAGGACGGTGATCTGTAACTTTTTCCCCTTAAATAAATAACCCTGTTATTAATCATAATTCCAAAGTGGTGCTGAGATTGTTTTCTGACTTACTTCATTAACTGGCATCCAACGTGTGGGCAACCCTCCCCCCACGGCTGCCTGCTGCCGGTTTTCTTGCCTCGACACCTATCCCCCCACCCAGCCATGGCCTGTGCTTGGAGTCAGCAGTAACCTCCACATCTCCCGGGATCCACAGGCTCAAACAGTCTCTGCCGGCCTAATTTGATCTATTCTGAGCCGGTTTTTAAATCCATCCTTACAAAAACGTAGGTCACAGAGCTCACAGCGCAAGTGCAAGCAATTGCTGGAAACTAAAAACCCCTTGGGGCAAAATCTCCTTTGAAGTCCCCACAACGATGTTTAAAATCTCCGCCATAGCTGATTGGGAGTGCTACTATGTTTGTAGCATGACCCTTAGTCTCAGCATAGGGACACTGGGACAGCAATGGGCTTCTCTAGCAGCAGCTATGTCACGACCCCCTGCATAGGGTCCAATGGAGCAGCAGGGCAGGCCCGCCTGGGCCAGGTGGGTGGGCCCAGCAGCCCTGTTTATCAGCTACTAGAAGCTCTCTGGCTTTGTGCTCCTCCTGCCTGGCCTCTGGATTTTCTCTCTGTGTACTACATCTAATCTCTCAAGTGACTCATTTTTTTTTTCTTTTTTTTTGGTTTTTTCGAGACAGGGTTTTCCTGTAGTTTCTAGAGTCTGTCCTGGAACTAGCTCTTGTAGACCAGGCTGGCCTCGAGCTCAGAGATTCGCCTGCCTCTGCCTCCTGAGTGGTGGGATTAAAGGCGTGCGCCACCACCGCCCGGCTAATAGAGCAGATTTTAAGACAGGATTTGTTGTGACTCCTGCAGCGGTTCCAGTCACAAATCGGAAACAGCGCTATCTGCTGTTTAACAGGTAAAATGGCAGGTTTCATTTTTTTTTCATATTCTAGGACCTTTCTTTTTAATATGATAAAGCATAAGGTTTATTTTCTACAGCTCTAGTCCCAGTCCAAATCATTTTTTGTTTTTTTTTAATTTATTAAAAATTTTATTAAAAATTCCACCTCCTTCCATTTCCCTCCTCCTCCCCCTACATCCCTCCCTTCCCTCTCCAGTCCAAAGAGCAGTCAGGGTTCCCTGCCCTGTGGGAAGTTCAAGGTCCTCCCCCATCCATCCAGATCTAGGAAGGTGGGCATCCAAACAGACAAGGTTCCACAAAGCCAGTACATTAAATAGGATCAAAACCCAGTCCTTTGCTTCTCAGTCAGCCCTCATTGACCAACACATTCAGAGAGTCCGGTTTGATCACATGCTCCATCAGTCCCAGTCCAGCTGGCATTAGTGAGCTCCCATTAGATCAGCCCCACGCATCTCAGGACTGCGGCACACCCCTCGCGGTCCTGACTTCCCTGCTCATGTTCTCCCTCCTTCTGCTCCTCATTTGGACCTTGGGAGCTCAGTCCAGTGCTCCAATGTGGGTCTCTGGCTCTATCTCCATCCATCACCAGATGAAGATTCTATGGTGATATGCAAGATAATCATCAGTATGGCTATAGAATAGGGCCAGTTCAGGGTGCCTCTCCTCAGCTGTCCAAGGAACTAGCTGGGGATATCTCCTTGGCCAACTGGGAACCCCTCTAGAGTCAAGTCTCTTGCCAAGCCTCAAATGGCTCCCTTAATTAAGATATATATTTCCCTGCTCCCATATCCACCCTTCCTCCATCCCAACCATCCCATTCCCCCAAGCTCTCCCCATCCCCCTTCTCACTTTTCTCTCCCCATGTCCCCTTACCGCCACCCCACCCCCACCCCTGAGCTCCCAACTTTTGCCTGGCAATCTTGTCTACTTCCATTATCCAAGAGAATAACTATGTTTTTCTTTGGGTTCATCTTCTTATTTAGCTTCTCTAGGATCGAGAATTATAGGCTCAATATCCTTTATTTATGGCTAGAATCCACTTATGAGTGAGTACATACCATATTCATCTTTTTGGGTCTGGATTACCTTACTCAGGATAGTGTTCTCTATGCAAAATTCAAGATGTCATTTATTTTACTGCTGAGTAGTACTCTATTGCGTATATATTTCACACTTTCTTTGTCCATTCTTCCATTGAGGGGCATCTAGGTTGTTTCCAGGTTCTGGCTATTACAAATAATGCTGCTATGAACATAGTTGAACAAATGCTTTTGTAGTATGATTGGGCATTTCTTGGGTATATTCCCAAGAGTGGAATTGCTGGATCCTGGGGTAGGTTGATCCTGAATTTCCTGAGAAACCGCCACACTGATTTCCAAAGTGGTTGTACAAGTTTGCATTCCCACCAGCAATGGATGAGTGTTCCCCTTACTCCACATCCTCTCCAGCAAAGGCTATCATTGGTGTTTTTGATTTTAGCCATTCTGACAGGTGTAAGATGGTATCTCAACGTTGTTTTGATTTGCATTTCCCTGATAGCTAAGGAGGTTGAGCATGACCTTAAGTGTCTTTTGGCCATTTGAACTTCTGTTGAGAATTCTCTTTTCAGTTGAGTGCCCCATTTTTTAATTGGGTTAATTAAGATTTTAAGTCTAGTTTCTTGAGTTCTTTATATATTTTGGAGATCAGACCTTTGTCTGTTGTGGGGTTGGTAAAGATCTTCTCCCCAGTCAGTAGGTTGCCTTTTTGTCTTAATGACAGTGTCCTGCCAAATGTTTTAATTATGGTAAATTAGGACACCTTAAAAGGGATTGCAGATAAGGAATTTCTAGAAATAACACATCATTTGGGAATGGCAGGAATAGGAAACCTCAGCATCAGGTATATGTAGGAGGTGTGGTAAAGGACAGCATTGACAGATCAACAACAGACACACAAGGCAACCCGATACTATCGGGAAACTCCCTGAGGGCCCTCTCACAGGCCCCCAAGCCAAAAGTGGCCCAGTCATTCCCAGTAACCATGGAGGACATGTCACACCAGGAAAATTTAAAACTCTAGAAGCTTCTTTGTAAGACCATAAGGTTCTAAATAATGGCTCAAATTTAGAGGATAAGTCAGAAATGCAATAAGGAAATAAGAAGCATATATTTTGGCAAACTTCTATAAATGATTAGAGACCAAAGCTGAGAGTACGTATAAATGAAATTGTGATTGTTGGCTTGATAGACACAGGAGCAGATGTGAGTATCATCACTCCAGAATCTTGGCATCCAAATTGCCCTCTTCAAGAGGCAGATGTTCAATTACTAGGAATTGGAACCATACCTTGAGTTAAATAAAACATGAGATGGGTTGACTGTAACGGGCCAGAAGGTCAAAGAGGAAAGCTAAGGCCATGTATAGCTGATATTGCAATAAATTTATGGGGTCGTGACCTGCTACAGCAATGGAATACCCAGATTAACATTCCTGAAGTCCCAGGAACTCATAATTCTGGGAAGGATGTAATAAGGTACTATGCACGAAGGTCACCAGTCATTTAGGCTGTAGAAGAAGATAAAGCAACTACCACACCTTTAGAGGTTACAACAGCCCTATCTTTAAAAAGGCAAACTGAGAAGCCAATATGGGTTAAGCAATGGCCTCTAGCTGAAGATAAATTGCAGGCTTTAGAACAAGTGATACAGGGGCAATTAGATGTTCAACATATTGAGGAGTCAACTAACCCTTGGAATTCTCCTGTGTTTGCTGTAAAAAGAAATCTGGCAAATGGAGAATGGTGACAGATCTAAGGGCTGGTCAACAAGGTAATTCAACCTATGGGCCCTCTACAGTCTGGAATTCCTCTGCCTCCTCTGTTACCCAAAGGATGGCCTCTTATATTTATTGACTTGAAGGACTGCTTCTTCACTATACCTTTACAAGAAAATGATAGAGAAAAATTTGCCTTCACAATGCCTATTTATAATAACTCTCAGCCTACTAGGAGATACCAATGGACTATCCTCCCACAGGGAATGCTCACTAGCCCCAGCCTGTGTCATTACTTTGTAAATCAGCCATTAGAAATAATATGTAAGCAATCCCCTAAGTCTATAATTTACCATTACATGGATGACATTTTGCTATCTTATTCAAGCATAGATACTTTAGAAAGAATGTTTGAGGAAGTAAAGATAGTTTTGCCTAAATGGGGATTACAAATTGTTCCTGAAAAGATTCAAAGAGAAGATTCTGTTAAATACCTAGGTTACAGAATAGGTTTACAGAAAATTAGGACACAAAATGGATCATGCGACCAAACCCGTCTCTCTGAATGTGGCCAACAGTGGGGGCTGACTGAGAAGCAAAGGACATTGGCGCTGGGCTCTGATTCTTCTGCATGGACGGGCTCTGTGGGAGCCTTCTCAGCTTGGTCGATCACCTTCCTGGACCTGGGGGGAGTTGGGAGGACCTTGGACTTAGCATAGAGTGGGAAACCCTGATGGCTCCTTGGCCTTGAGAGGGAGGGAGGGGAGGTATGGGTGGAGGGAAGGGGAGGGAAGGGGGAGAAGGAGGGGCGGGAAGGGGGAGGAGGAGCAGAGGGAGGGGGAGGAGGAGGGAAGGAGATGGAAATTTTTAAATATAAAAAAAAAATAAACCATGAGAAAGAAAAAAAAGGCACAGATTAGGAGAGACTGGTTACAGACTCTTAATGACTTTCAAAGATTGTTAGGAGACATATCCAGTCTACGACCAGCTGTTGGGATAACACCTGATCTAATAATTCATTTAAACAAAACCTTAGATGGTGGCAAAGATTTGAATAGTCCCAGAGAACTAACAGCTGAAGCAGAAAAGGAACTGATGATGGCTGAGGAAAAATTACAGGAGGCACATGTGGATAGGGTGGATCCAAATCTTAATTGTATTCTAGTCATATTGCCTTCCAGAATTTCTCCTATGGGAACTTTTTTTTTTTTTTTGGTTTTTTCGAGACAGGGTTTCTCTGCAGCTTTAGAGCCTGTCCTGGAGCTAGCTCTTGTAGACCAGGCTGGTCTCAAACTCACAGAGATCCGCCTGCCTCTGCCTCCCGAGTGCTGGGATTAAAGGCATGTGCCACCACTGCCTGGCTCCTATGGGAATTTTAATGCAGAGGGAAGGTACTATTTTAGTATTTAGTATGGACCAAGTAAAAAATTAAAAATTTATGTAGAAAAGGTCTCTGAATTAATTATAAAAGGTAAACTGAGACTTCGTCAACTAACAGGTATAGACCCAGCAGAAATTACAGTGCCTTTCACTGCTGATAAAATAAAAAAGTTATGGGAAGACAATGAACCATGGCAAAGGGCTTACGCTCATATTTTGGGAGAAATTAATAGCAACTATCCCAAAAGTGGTAGACTTAACCTTATAAAGAGAACTTCTTAGATTCTTTCTCAAAAGACCTGTAGAAAATAGCATTTAATCTAATTTAGAGTTCTGTGGTAGTGAGACACAATCACTCCTGGCAACACTAATCTATTACCAAGAGATTGCTGAGTACCAAAGACACTCCACTTGGAGCTTGTCTTCTTCTTGGCAAAACTGGCCTCTGGACTTGGAACTGCCCATACCTAAACTACTGACAAAATACATAGAATCCAGAAATGGATAAGCAGAACTGTCAAATCTTGCCAAGACAGGGTAAGACAGTTTTGAAAAATTTCTTGCCTTTAAAAATAATCTGTCAGTTATTCTAGGCCTTAGCCAATGTTGGTTGCATCAATGCTGCAAATGTAATTTTGGGTGATTGCCCAGGTAGCCAGTTGTCTCTGTGATTTGTTGCATGTTTTGGAAGTTGTTTGATTGCACTTCCTAATTACTCAGGTAACATTATTTCCCTTCTCAGAACTTTGATGGGGTTGAATACTAGATAAGTGTAGCTACTTCATCTCATGACTTGGCCAAGTTATTTATTATACAAAACTTAACATAGTTAGAATAGGATATTTGTTCTTATTGTATATAATTTTGTAGTAGGTTTAGAACTCTCTTATTTAAACAAAATGGGGAGGTGCTGCGAGAGATCCTCCTGCTCCTTCAGCCAATAGCCTTTGAGATACCAGCCCACTGGGGTGTGGTATCTTTCACTTTCAAAAAGTGGCAGCAGCCCTCCATTAGCTCTCTTGCTTTGGATTCCGCTTCTGGCTATCAGACATTTTTCCTGGTCATGCAGGAGGCTGTTGTCTAGGATGGTGATCTGTAAGTTTTTCCCTTTAAATAAATAACCCTCTTATTAATCTTAATTCCACATTGGTGTGGGATTGTTTTGTGACTTCCTTCATTACCCCATTGTCAAGGTCACAAGTAAGACAAAACAAAGACAGGAGACACACAAACAAAGGCTAACAAAACCTAGACAGCAAAACCACTCCAGAAATACAGATGGCTGGGAGGGCATATAGTTCCTCCAAACCGGGAGAACTTCTGTATCCTCACCAGCACCCAGATGGGAATCTCCCAGACATTCCTGGGGCCCCTCCACACCTCCGGGATATCTCTCAGGGTAGCAGTCAGTGATCTCCTAGCACGTCTGCTGATCACTCCCTCTGTCTCCTCCTGAGACGTGAGGGACTGCAAAACTGAATGTAAAAGGTACAGAACCTGAATTCAGCCGGCATGGAATCACAAAGACACAGACAATGTCTCAACTCCAGTAAGTCTTCAGAAACGAGGGTGGTCACCAATCCCGAGACAAGCCCCCAAATGAAAGACCCCAAGAGTGGGGAGACTCTCACTCAAGTCTCGGGATAACATGACACCCACAGGAAATCATGAGAGACCTTTCTTGTTGCGATCACATGAGGTTTATTGACAGGATAGGAACCAGCGCATTGGGGCCGAAACACATTTCCCACACAGGGGTAGAGGAGTTCGACCCCGAGTTGCTGGGAGAGGGGGCATTTGGGGGAAGAAACCACAATCCAAAGGGGGTAAGAAGGGTGTCATTGTAAAATTCTGAAAATACTAGTGATAATCACAAGACAGTAACTCCCCGTTTCTCAAGATTATTCTCAAGATTATAATCTAACTTTATGGTTGGCTAGTTCAGAGTCACTGAACTGGCTAACCTAAATTTTTAGCTCTATTTTTCTGCTAGAGGGGTCCGAATTTATCTGGGTCTTTCACACTGGGGAGACAGAGGCAGGTGGCTCTGTGATTTTGAGGCCAACCTGGTCTACAAGAGCTAGTTCCAGGACAGGCTCCAAAGCTACAGAGAAACCTTGTCTTTAAAAAATGAACAAAATTACTAATTATAAAAACAGACATCAATTTAAAGTGTAATAAAAGCAAAACATGATTTATTCACAAAAGCATACTAAATTGTTTTTTAATAAATAACATGAAAAAGTAGAAAAGAGATAATCATGAAGTGTAAGGTAAAAGGGAAAGCCAAAGAAACCCACCCTGGCCCTGAAACCAGAGCCAATGAAAGAAACCCACCCTGGCCCTGAAACCAGAGCCAATGAAAGAAACACACCTTGGATCTGAGACCAGAGCCAGTGAAAGAAATACTTTAGCCCTGAAGCCAGAACCAAAGGACCACAGCCTAAATCTGAAACCAGTGCCAAAGAAACAAACTTTAGCCATAGAATCAGATCTGGTGAAAGAAATATGTCCTGGCCCTAAAATTAGAGCCAAAGGGCTGAAAACAAACAGTAAGAGAAACATACTTTGGTCCCCAAACCAGATCGAAATCTGCCCCAGATCAAGTGAGCAGAAAAGCAACCAACCTCTGAGTAGAGATCTAGCTGATCTGAGCACAAGGGACTGAAATCTGACCAATTCTGACCCTGAAAACTCCCCCAAAACTCTAACCCTAAGAAGCCCTATACAAGCCCTACACCTGTTCATTTTGATGCTGCTTTAACACCCTGGCCACTCTCCTGGATTTTTAACTTCCAATAATTCTCTTGAATGAGGTTTGAGTAATGTAATGATTCTGCATGAGAGGGACCTCATGAGTGGGTGAGAGCCCAGAGGCCTCACCATGTGTGAGAGACTGGTGTGGGAGAATTGTTTGCATTTTGTCAATCATGTTTTATTTTTAATTTTTTGGATTTAAAGTATTTATTAAAGATACATCTGGTTTACATGTCATAGAAGTTTGATAATATTCTGTAAACAATCCTTCTAAAATTTTTATATTTATGGTTCAGTAGTCAGACCTTTGACCTTGGCCACAATTATGACCCTTGGCTTACTCTCTTTGGACCCATGGGCATATCTATTTTTTTTCTTCTTTTATTATTATTAAAAATTTCCACCTCCTCCCCGCCTCCTATTTATGCCCCCCTTCACTCCCCCTCCCTCTCCTGTCCAGAGAGCAGTAAGGGTCCCCTGCCCTGTGGGAAGTCCAAGTTCCTCTGCCCTCCATCCAGGTCTAGGAAGGTGAGCATCCAAACAGGCCAGGCCCCCACAAAGCCAGTAGCATAGTAGGATCCAAATCCAGTATCATTGTCCTTGGCTTCTCATCAGCCCTCATTGTCCGCCATGTTCAGGGAGACCGGTTTTATCTCATGCTTTTTCAGTCCCAGTACAGCTGGGCTTGGTAAGCTCCAAATAGATCAGCCCCACCATCTCAGTGGATGGGAGCACTCCTCGCAGTCCAGACTTCCTTGCTCATGTTTTCCCTCCTTCTGCTCCTCATTTGGACCTTGGGAGCTCAGTCCGGTGTACCAATGTGTGGCACTGTCTCTATCTCCATCCATCGCCAGGAGAAGGTTCTATGGTGATATGCAAGATATGCATCAGTATGGCTATAGGATCTGGCCTTTTCCGGCTCCCGCTCCTCAACTGCCCACAGAACTAGCTGGGGGCATCTCCCTGGATACCTGGGAACCCATCCAGAGTCAAGTCTCTTACTAATCCTAAGATGTCTCCCTTAATTAGGATATATGCTTCCCTGCTCCCATATCCACCCTTCCTATATCCCAAGCATCCCATTCCCACAAGCTCTCCCCATCCTCCCCTTCACGCTTTTCTTTCCCTATCTCCCCTTGCCCCCAACCCACCCCACCCCCAAGTTCCCAATTTTTGCCCAGGAAACTTGTTTACTTCCAATATCCAGGAGGATAACTATATGTTTGTCTTTGGTTTCACCTTCTTTTTTTTTCCAGTTTATTTATTTTTTATTAAAAATTGCCATCTCCTCCCCTCTTCCTCCCCCTTCCCTCCCCTCCCCTCCACCTACACCCCCACTCCCTCCCTCTTGAGGCCAAACAGCCATCAGGGTTCTCTACACTATGTTGAGTCCAAGGTCCTCCCAACTCCCCCCAGGTCCAGGAAGGTGAGCAACCGAACTGACAAGGCTCACACAGAGCCCGTCCATGTCGTAGAGACCAAGCCCATCGCCATTGTCCTTGATCCTCGGTCAGCCTCCACCATCAGCCACCCTCAGAGAGTCCGATTTGGTCGCATGTTCCATCAGTCCCATTCCAAGTGGACTTGGTGGTCTCCCATTAGTTCTGTCCTGCCGTCTCAGTGGGTGAACGCGTCCCTCATGGTTCTGACTTTCTTTCTCATGATCTCTCTCCATCCGCTCCTCATCAGAACTTTGGGAGCTCAGTCCGGTGCTCCAATGTGGGGCTCTGTCTCTATCTCCATCCATCGCCAGGTGAAGGTTAAGGCTCACAGTGAGCCCGTCCATGCTGTAGAGTTCACATTCACTGCCATTGTCCTTGGTTTCTCAGTCCTCCTCCACCGTCAGCCAACTTCAGAGAGCCCGGTTTGGTCCCCTGTTCCATCAGTTCCATTCCAACTGGACTTGCTGGTCTCCCGTTAGATCTGTCCCACCGTCTCAATGGGTAAACGCACTCCTCATGGTCCTGACTTCCTTGCTCATGATCTCCCTCCTTTTGCTCCTCATCGGGACCTAGGGAGCTCAGTCCGGTGCTCCTATGTGGGGCTCTGTCATTTTCTCCATCCAATGCCAGGTGAAGGTTCTATGGTGATATGCAAGATATTCATGAGTATGGCAATAGGATCTGTATATTTCTGGCACCCTCTTCTGAGCTGCCCAAGGACCTAGCTGGGGTCGTCTTCCTGGACACCTGGGAACCCCTCTAGAGTCAAGCCTCTGCCAACCCTAGAATGGCTCCCTTAAGTAAGATATATAATTCCCTGTTCCCACATCCACCCTTCCTATATCCCAACCATCCTATTCCCCCAAGCTCATCCCATCCTCCACTTCACACTTTTCTCGCCCCATCCCCCCTCCCCCCATCCCACCCCACCCCTATGTACCCATTTTTTGTCCGGCAATCTTGTCTACTTCCAGTATCCAGGAGGATAACTATATGTTTTTCTTTGGGTTCACCTTGTTATATAGCTTCTCTAGGATTTTTACGAATTATAGGCTCGATGTCCTTTATTTATGGCTAGAACCCAATTATGAGTGAGTACATCCCATGTTCATCTTTTTGGGCCTGGGTTACCTCACTCAGGATGGTGTTTTCTATTTCCCTCCATTTGCATGCAAAATTCAAGATGTCATTGTTTTTTACTGCTGAGTAGTATTCTAGCATGTATATATTCCACACTTTCTTCAACCATTCTTCCACTGAAGGGCATCTAGGTTGTTTCCAGGTTCTGGCTATTACAAATAATGCTGCTATAAACATAGTTGAACAGATGCTTTTGTAATATGATTGGGCATCTCTTGGGTAAATTCCCAAGAGTGGAATTGCTGGGTCCTGGGGTAGGTTGATCCCAAATTTCCTGAGAAACCACCATACTGATTTCCAAAGTGGTTGCAAAGTGTGCATTACCACCAGCAATGAATGAGTGTACCCCTTACCCCACAACCTCTCCAGCAAAGGCTATCATTGGTGTTTTTGATTTTAGCCATTCTGACAGGTGTAAGATGGTATCTCAAAGTTGTTTTGATTTGCATTTCCCTGATAGCTAAGGAGGTTGAGCATGCCCTTAAGTGTGTTTTGGCCATTTGGACTTCTTCTGTTGAGAATTCTCTGTTCAGTTCAGAGCCCCATTTTTTAAATGGATTAAATAGCATTTAGAAGTCTAGTCTCTTGAGTTCCTTATATATTTTAGAGATCAGACCCTTGTCAGTTGCAGGGTTGGTGAAGATCTTTTCCCAGTCAGTGGGCTGCCTTTGTGTCTTAGTGACAGTGTCCTTTGCTTTACAGAAGCTGCTCAGCTTCAGGAGGTCCCATTTATTCAATGTTGCCTTTAATGTCTGTGCTGCTGGGGTTATACATAGGAAACAGTCTCCTGTGCCCATATGTTGTAGAGTACTTCCCACTTTTTCCTCTATCAGGCTCAGTGTGTTCCGATTGATATTGAGGTCTTTAATCCACTTGGACTTGAGTTTTGTGCATGATGATAGATATGGATCTACTTTCATTCTTCTACAGGTTGACATCCAGTTATGCCAACACCATTTGTTGAAGATGCTTTCTTTCTTCCATTGTGTACTTATGGCTCCTTTATCAAAAATCAGGTGTTCATGGGTTTGTGGTTTAAGATCCAGGTCTTATGTTCGATTCCATTGGTCAACTTCTCTGTTTTTATGCCAGTACCAAGATGTTTTCAATACTGTAGCTCTGTAATAGAGTTTGAAGTCAAGGATGGTAATGCCTCCCGAAGTTCCTTTATTGTATAAGATTGTTTTGGCTATCCTGGGTTTCTTGTTCTTCCATATAAAGTTGATTATTGTCCTCTCAATCTCTGTGATGAATTTTAATGGGACCTTGATGGGGATTGCATTGAATCTATAGATTGCCTTTGGTAGTATTTGCCATTTTTACTATGTTGATCCTCCCAATCCATGAGCAGGTGAGATCCTTCCATTTTCTGGTATCCTCTACATTTTCTTTCTTCAAAGAATATAAGTTCTTGTCAAATAGATCTTTCACTTCCTTGGTTAGAGTTACCCCAAGATATTTTATGCTATTTGTGGCTATCATGAAAGGTGATACTTCTCTGATTTCCCTCTCTGCTTCCTTATCCTTTTTTTTTTCCTCATGGTTTATTTTTTTTATATTTAAAAATTTCCATCTCCTTCCCTCCTCCTCCCCCCTCCCTTCCCTCCTCCTCCCTCTTCCCTCCCCTCCTTCTCCCCCTTCCCTTCCCTCCCCTCCACCCATACCTCCCCTCCCTCCGTCTCAAGGCCAAGGAGACATCAGGGTTCCCCACTCTATGCTAAGACCAAGGTCCTCCCAACTCCCCCCAGGTCCAGGAAGGTGATCGACCAAGCTGAGAAGGCTCCCACAGAGCCCGTCCATGAAGAACAATCAGAGCCCAGAGCCATTGTCCTTTGCTTCTCAGTCAGCCCCCGCTGTTGGCCACATTCAGAGAGACGGGTTTGGTCGCATGATCCATCAGTCCCATTCCAACTGGAGTTGGTGATCTCCCATTAGTTCTGTCCCACCGTCTCCATGAGTGAACGCACCCCTCTCGTTCCTGACTTTCTCCCTCATGTTCTCGCTCCTTCTGCTCCTCATCAGGACCTTGGGAGCTCAGTCCAGTGCTCCAATGTGGGGCTCAGTCACCTTCCCCATCTGTCGCCAGCTGGAGGTTCCCTCACGGTCCTGACTTTCTTTCTCATATTCTCTCTCCTTCTGCTCCTCATCAGGACCTTGGGAGCTCAGTCCGGTGCTCCAATGTGGGGCTCTGTCATTTTCTTCATCTATCATCAGGTGGAGGTTCTATGGTGATATGCAAGAAATTCATCAGTATGGCTATAGGAACTGGCCTTTTCAGGCTCCCTCTCCTTAGCTGCCCAAGGAACTAACTGGGGGCGTCTCCCTGGAAACCTGGGAACCCCTCTAGGGTCAAGTCTCTTGACAACCCTTAGGTAGCTCCTTAAATTAAGATATATGCTTCCCTGCTCCCATATCCACCCTTCCTATATCCCAAGCACCCCATTCCTCCGAGCTCCCCCCGTTCTCCCCTTCACACTTTTCTCTCCCCATCTTCCCTTGGCCCAGTCTCGCCCAACCCTCAAGTTCCCAATTTTGCCTGGCGATCGTGTCTACTTCCAATATCCAGGAGGATTACTATATCTTTTTTTGGGAGTTCATCTTCTTATTATCTTCTCAAGGATCCCAAATTTATAGGCTCGATGTCCTTTAATTATGGCTAGAAACCGAATATGAGTGAGTACATCCCATGTTCATCTTTATGGGTCTGGGTTACCTCACTCAGAATAGTGTTTTCTATTTCCATCCATGTGCATGCAAAATTCAAGATGTCATTGTTTTTTACCGCTGAGTAGTATTCTAGCATGTATATATTCCACAGTTTCTTCATCCATTCTTCCACTGAAGGGCATCTAGGTTGTTTCCAGTATCTGGCTATTACAAATAATGCTGCTATGAACATAGATGAGCATATGCTTTTGTTGTATGATTGGGCATCTCTTGGGTAGATTCCCAATAGTGGAATTGCTGGGTCCTGGGGTAGTTTGATCCCGAATTTCCTGAGAAACCACCACACTGCTTTCCAAAGTGGTTGCACAAGTTTGCATTCCCACCAGCAATGGATGAGTGTACCCCTTACCCCACAACCTCTCCAGCAAAGGTTATTATTGGTGTTTTGGATTTTAGCCAATCTGACAGGTGTAAGATGATATCTCAAAGTTGTTTTGATTTGCATTTCCCTGATAGCTAGGGAGGTTGAGCATGACCTTAAGTGTCTTTTGGCCATTCGAACTTCTTCTGTTGAGAATTCTCTGTTCAGTTCAGTGCCCCATTTTTTAATTGGGTTAATTGGCATTTTACCGTCTAGTCTCTTGAGTTCCTTATATATTTTAGAGATCAGACCTTTGTCAGTTGCAGGGTTGGTGAAGATCTTTTCCCAGTCAGTAGGCTGCCTTTGTGTCTTAGTGACAATGTCCTTTGCTTTACAGAAGCTGCTCAACTTCAGGAGGTCCCATTTATTCAATGTTGCCCTTAAGGTCTGTGCAACTGGGGTTATGCGCAGGAAACGGTTCCCTGTGCCCATTTGTTGTAGAGTACTTCCCACGTTCTCCTCTATCAAGCTCAATGTGTTCAGATTAATATTGAGGTCTTTAATCCATTTAGACTTGAGTTTTGTGCATGGTGATAGATATGGATCTACTTTCATTCTTCTACAGGTTGACATCCAGTTATGCCAGCACCATTTGTTGAAGATGCCCTCTTTCTTCCATTGTGTACTTTTGGCTCCTTTATCAAAAATCAGGTGTTCGTAGGTTTGTGGTATAAGATCCGGGTCTTCTATACGATTCCATTGGTCAACTTCTCTGTTTTTATGCCAATACCAAGCTGTTTTCAATACTGTAGCTTTGTAATAGAGTTTGAAGTCAGGGATGGTAATGCCTCCAGAAGTACCTTTATTGTATAAGTTTTTTTGGCTATCCTGGGTTTCTTGTTTTTCCATATAAAGTTGATTATTGTCCTCTCAATCTCTGTGAAGAATTTTAATGGGACCTTGATTGGGATTGCATTGAATCTATAGATTGCTTTTGGTAGAATTGCCATTTTTACTATGTTGATCCTCCCAATCCACGAGCAGGGGAGATCCTTCCATTTTCTGGTATCCTCTTCAATTTCTTTCTTCAAAGACTTAAAGTTCTTGTCAAATAAATCCTTCACTTCCTTGGTTAGAGATACTCCCAGATATCTTATGCTATTTGTGGCTATTGTGAAAGGTGATACTTCTCTGATTTCCCTCTCTGCTTCCTTATCCTTTGTGTATAGAAGAGCAACTCATATTTTGGAGTTGATCTTTTAACCTGCCACGTTGCTGAAGGAGTTTATCAGCTGTAGAAGTTCTTTGGTTG